>NC_089595.1:76075249-76375249 GCF_019320115.1 Miscanthus floridulus | reverse complement strand
TTTAACCTTGACATTGCATGATCATAAGCATCCATGAGCATGCATGTGCATGAGCATTTCAATTGCTATACCTTTGTTAGCTTATATTTCATGTGTATTACTTAATTACCTTACTTAAGTTAGGGTTTTCATGGAACCAAAGTATGAAATGTGTGTGGAACCTTGGGAATTCTTTAAACATGTTTAGAATAGCATAAGGAACCACTTTGGTTTTCATGACTAAGTCTAGTTTAGTCTCTAAGTCATTGATATGGTGTATGACATCTTTTTAAAGTGCTATGTTTGACCTAGTTTGAATTATGTCATAGAGTCTTTGCATGGTAGTGAACCTTTAAGCAAAGTTGTAGTATTTGAGTAGATGAACAACTTTTATTTTTGGGTCATGAGCTAATTCAGTGCATAGCTTGGTCTTTTTGAGCTCATAAAAATCAACATTCCACTGATTTCCAACACTTAGAAATTTTCTAAGTCTTTAGCTTGTTACAGTTTCGCTGGCTCAACTTTGAGATGATATTACTTGGTATTGGTTGAGAATTAGAACTTGACCCTTTAATAGAAATTGAAGTTGGTATATAGGGCTTCAACTTTGGTTTAGGAAGTTTGCACTAATGATCAACGGATTAGGAGATTTATTGTCACCAAGTATCGCTATCAGGCTAGAATCATTGCTCTGATGGCTTAACTGATTGAGTCTATAGTGATCCGACCGGTTTCAGAAATTCAAAGCCGCGTGGTGCTACGCGTCGCCGCCGGCCTGATCGGCCAGGCCACATTGGGCCGTTGCACGCCTTCACCCACCTGCACTCGCCCGTGACCCCTCTGCGCTCGCATTTCCATTTCCTGCCTCCTCTTTGCCTTCGTGCTCGCCCGCGGCCACAGCAGCAGACCACCATAACGCCGTTGTCACCATTGCCAGCACCTAGCTCGCCCGTGCCGTGCAATCGCCACCGTAGCAGCTTTGCCATACTCCTACCGTTGCACCACACTCGTATTGCTCGCTAAAATCACATGGTGAGCCTTTGTGCCGCACACGGACCTTGCCGTGTTCCACCGCCGCATTTCATCACCGTGGCCGCACCGTCTCCGACCACCTCTGGTCACGATAGTTGGTGCTCTAGAACCACCGTCGTAGGTAGAAGCTCAGTGTAGCTCTTGATTGAGTTTTCTTGGTCAGCTCCGACATCTCGCCGTCGAGCCGCTCCGCCGCCCCGCCATGAACGCTGCCATCATTGTTAGCTCCGATGATAGGTCTAGCTAGGTAGTTCTATAGGTGCGCGATATTGTGTGGAAGCTTGTGGTAGCGATGCCGTCGCTGGTGAGGCTCGCCGTCGGCGAACTCCGGTCGATCCGCGTCAAGCAGCACCGCCTCCCCTATTTTTCGATCACTAGCGCGCGGGCCCGTCTGATGCGTGGACCCTGTCTGTCAGCGACTGTGGATTAGAAAGATAGTTCATTTATTCAGATTTGAATGCCTACGTTGGAAAACCATAAGTGAAGTTTTGTAGGTCCAATTTTGGGGAACCAAATTTTGTTGTGTTCCTTAGTAAGTGTAGTTTTTTATAAAAATATGAAATGTACAGTTTCTTGTATTTTTCTTGGTGATTAAAATGTATTTAAATAAATTCTTTTTGAATGTTAGTAAACTTGTAAAATAGATATCTTGAGCTAGAAATGTGATAAAATTGTGATTCCAATTTGTTGGTCTTGTGTTGATATGCTCTAGCTAGAAAAAATATTAAATTTGCTGTAAACTTGTTTGGAGTAGGGTGTTTCTATTTATCTAGTAATAAATGGCATTTTCTGAGGAAAATTGTAGGGATAAAAATATGTAACATATTGATATGAAAATTTTTGTACAGTAGTGTGGAACTATTATGATGCTAGGAAAAATATATAATCTGTTGCTTGACACTTTTCTATAGGGTTTACTATTTTCACTAAAATAGGCATTGCTAGCTTGTCATTTTTGTAAAGGATGTTATACATGGTCTAATGGGATGAAACTTTTACAGTGGTCTTTTGGTAGTACTAGGAGGCCACTGTAATTTTTAGAGAATTTATTATGCACATTTGGTCTAGGTTTATTATTTAACCTAATTATCTAAATAAATTAATAAAGGCATTTAAATAAATAGTTTGAGCTTTACCATTATGTTTTCTTGAGTGTAATTGGTATTCTTGAACTGTTGGCATACTTGGTGTTGTCAAATTTTGAATGCTTACATGTAGTAGAAATATTGTTGCTTTATAATTCGAGTTAGAAGGGTTTTCAGATAGATTTTGTGGTTTGGTATGTTGCCTAGGGAAAATGATGTTTGCTGTAGAAAGGGTTAATAACAAAGTTGTAGAGAACTTCTTCATCTAGCTTGTGTTAAAATTTTAGGTCAATAGGCCAAAGGGTTTAGGAGTTATAGCTGTTTAAAGTTAGTTTTTCTGAATTGCTTGTTCTCTGGAATTTCTGGACAGCACTGGATTGATTACCTATTTTGGTTATGGTAGAGTATGAATTAGCTTTTGGTGATTAAATAAGAGTTTTAGAAAATTTTATAAGCTTTCCATAAAGTCCAAGATCACAGCATTTGGATAAGTAGAACTTCAGTTATGATGTAAAATTGTAATGGTCATGTGTAGCTTAGATATTGGATTGGGTGAAATTTATAAGTAGATAGAGAAGAGATATGCACCTACTCAGTTAGTAAGGAGTTAGCATTGTTATCATTTTTCTACTTAACATCATTGTTGTAGCACATACATTCCTCTATCACATCCTCCGTGATCCTTCTTATGCATTCATGGGACTTACTTATGCATATGCATGCAATAGGTGCCACCGAGGAGATCACGCTAGTGGAGCTCGACGTTGACCCATAGGAGGAGCATCAAAAAGTGCAGCACCAGGAGGTTCCTGGAGTAGGAGAGCCTGAAGTTGATCACCTTCCCAAGTGCCTGGATCACCAGCCTTCAATGTTCGTGAAAGGCAAGCCCCAGAGCATTATAAGTCTCCCTATTTTATTAATATCACTTAAAGATATTGTGTTGCTGCATTACGTGATAGGAGTTGTTTGGAAACAATTGCTACATAATACCTTCCTTGACCAGAAATATCTACCATGAATCCTATTTAAGTCCAGGAACATTTGTCATGCTTAGCTATGCTTAGACCGGTAGAAGTCAGGTGATTTCCTGTCACCTGCGAGCTATAGGTGATAAATTAATCACGGTTGGCTATATTGTGCTATCATGGAACATAACCTAGTATTGTGGAATAAATGGAGACCGAGCGGAGTCTTATATGTGGTATTGTAGTGATTTCGTCTGTGTCATTTAAGGACCGGATGTTGGAGGTCATCTTGTCATGTTGAACACAACCTCTCACATAGTTGGCCGGATAAGTCGTTCCGATCGTGAAGCCGAGTAGCTCAACTCAGGCCGAGACCATGAGCGGTAAACGTGCACACCTTGGAGGTAGTAAGGATGTGTGGAGAGCCAATGGCGTAAGCCCAAGGGTGGGTTAGAGTCCCGATCACCCTTGGCAGATTGGTTGTATCTCTGAGGGCGCGGCGCTTGTCATACCCATGATTGTACTTGAGTTGTACCAGAGGTGACCTAAGGCTACCTTCACGCGGTATGCCTGGGTGTGTGTTAGGAATAATTCCCCAGCTAGGTAGGAATCGATTCGAATCGTCGTCTCTCCCGGATAGTGAGAACTTGACTTGAGTTCCTTTCATCGTAGTAATTGATGGAAATGTTGGTTATGAGATTATGCAAGAACTCAACTGGATATGGTTATTATTGTGATGACTTAATGGTACCCACATGTTTGGCATAGGATAGTTGCTAATCTAGTATGAGATAGGATTAATAACTGGTGATTCACAATAAATGATATGTTGGTTAACTTATGCCTTTTCTACAAATAATGTCTACCAACTCTACTTATAAAGCCTTGCATACTCCTTGGTGTCCTAGTATATTAGTTGGACGGGTAAGTCTAGCTGAGTACCTTCTCGTACTTAGGGTTTTATTCCCATTGTTGCAGATAACGTTATGTATCACGACTACTGCAAGAACTGCCTTGCTGCTGCTGTTGATGAGGACTAGGACCATGGGCAATGGTCATTCTGTATTTTTTCTCACCTTTGTGCTTTTGGTTGGAGATGACTATGACACTGGCTTTGTATTAAACTACATGTGATGTTGATGTTAAACTACTTTGCTTCCGCTACTTTTAAACTCAGTTTGTAATAATTATTCAAACTCTGATGTATGAGACATATTTGCGAACTATGATGTAACATGTAATGGGTTGTGTTGAATCTCTATGATCTTGGTTTGTATGTTGGTTGTTTGAGATCCTTCACGATTTCGTTGGACTACCGGGTTTATATGGGCTCAAGTATGATAGTTTGATCGCTTCGGTGATTGCTATTGTACTTGTGCTCTTATAAATTGGACGGTTCTGTGACACGAACAAATCAACTCTCTGATACGAATGGATCTACAAATGCTCTGAATCCAATCTGTTACCACCAATAGTGAGGTTCAACCGGATCGATGGCAGCTATGATGATAATAACAAACCAAAACCAAAGAATCCATAAAAACATCCATACTTCGACAGGCTTTCCGAAAGACATGCTATATGTGAAGGCTCGGATGTAGCTGATTCAGGTGAAGAGAACTATAGCATGTGAACAATCAACTATTTCATATGGACTAACCTATGGACTCCTCAGACTTAATCTACTATCTCTAACAGTGGGGTTCAACTAGATCGATGCAGCCATGATAAAGACAATAAATCAAACCCTTAAAGTACATAGATCTATTCACGCTTAACATAATCATGGACACACACTATAGGCGTTGATGCATAGGCGATTGGCTATTTAGCCGATGCAGGCATAGCAAACAGCTAAGGTCATGCCTAATCAGGAACAAATCTACTAACTAGCATCCTCTAATCTACTATGCCATTAGTGGGGATCGACCGGATCGTTACAGCCATAATGGAGAACTATAAACTAGATTTAACTAGCTAGCAAACCTCTTCAAGATTACTCATGCCTTAATTGCATACTATGCACGATCAAGATTGAAGTAGAATAGCCGATGAAACGTAATCCATCGCTCAGAGTAACAAACATCATGTTGTAATAAAGCGAACGACGGACTAAAAGGATATAAGGCTAATCTAACTCAATCTTGACCAAGCGGATTGATGTTTCTGCAAACTAATGATAATGAAGACATCAGCAAGATCGATAACTTAATGAATCTACCCGAAGGACGCCACCCTTAGATAGAGCCGATAAATTGACCTTAATCTAGTTCAAACAGTGGAGGTCGACCGAATCAATGCAGTCGTACTTGAACTAGAGAAGAGTCGATAACTAGCTTACACAAAGGTTCGTAGTGGAGGTCAACCGGATCGATACAGCCGTACAAACCAAAGTATAAACTATGATGGTACTTACAGACAAACTGGAGGTCGGCCAGACCGATGTAGCCCTACTTGTTGAAGAACTCACCGATATCTACTCTACTCCTACTCCTAAGGGTTGGCTGGAGCCGAAAAAGTAAATAACTTATGTTTGATTGATTGGATGTCCCTTTACAATAGCCAGAGTCCAATATTTATACCCAGAGCCTAAACATGAATCCTACTTAAGTATGATTCATTACAATCTTTGGTATAGAATAAAACATTCTTAATTTAAGATAACTTGGATCCTAATCTTTCCTTTTTGTAGAGTTCGACATATTTCTTCTGGCGCCAACCGTAGCTTTTGTCGTTATCTGCTGACGTCATTCAAAGAGAGCCAATTCTAGTGTTACATCTGAATCAGCTAATATCAATCCTTATGCAATCGATTCTTTAATCAGCACAATTCTAGAAGCTTCGAGTTTCCGTGTTCTTCTTCCCAAATTTTGGTGTAAACACATGCCCCCAATTTTGGGATAAAATTGATTTTATTCCAAAATTCCTATTTATCTATTTATCACACCGCAACCGTTTCGTTTCTAAGATATACGCGTGACTCCTAACTTCTTGGTCCGAGCCTTATATAGTATCCCAATAGTATCTTTCCCAACTTACTCGGTCTATTTGCTTTTCCCTTCTTTCTCGAGCAAAATCTTAACAGCTGATGCCGCTTTCACCAAGTCCTTAAACATAACAAATCTTCTGCCCTATCAAGTTTTTATTGAAGTGGTCTTCCTTAGATTAATATCTGTCTCAGCTACAATGGTGACCAGCGACCACGTTCCTAAGGTATTCTTTTAAGTTCCCGTTCTCAAAGTATCGGTCACTACCCCATATTTCCTTTGTTCTCAAATTTATTTCATCTGATTTCTAGGAGATGAGGAATGAAATCTTGATTCCATCAGCTGTTGCTTCCAATGTTTATTTTCTTGGGCCTATGGGTGACCCAGATCCATCTGATTTTATCTATCAAGAAACCAACCAAATCCCCTTCAAACAGTCTGCAGTAGATTTCATAGGGGGTCTAAGGGATGGAGAAATGCCTAATGGATGGAGAAATTGGTTTCGTAGGGTGTCTGAGAAAAAGGGTGGAGATTGTGAACTTTATGTCTGAATCAATGCTTGACACTCTCGTTGTCTAGAATGGAGAGAAATGATCTACTCTTGATTTCTACATCTTATTTCTGGTCCAACACCCTAAATGCCTTTGTTTTTGTCATGGCCCAATGATTATCACTTTGGCTGATGTTTCTATGCTGGCCGGCCTTAGAATAACGGGATCAATGCAACCTTATGACTTGTTAAGTGCTTGATCCAAGAAATTAGCCAAGATATCAGACTGCATAGGATGGGCTAGTTACATTCTAAACCATATTGAAGATGAATCAAATGTTGATGAAAGGGAATATGTGGACTTTCTAAACATATGGTTGGAGAGATTCATCTTTTGTGGGTCATCTTATGGTCCAACTTATAATTATAGACTTATGGCAGAACATCTGGTAGTAGGTAAGTATATTCCTCTTGGAAAGTATCTATTAGGAGCTGCTTATTATCTGATGCACCAGGTAACTACCCAATTACTGAAGAATGAACCAGTGCATACTATTAGTGTCCCTTGGTGGTTGATACAGTATGGCTGAACCTATATATGCACAAGATGGTAAGGCCTGATCTCAGAAGCCTGAGCTTTCCTTCTTCCAACTTTGATAAGGAATATTAAGGCGAAGATGGAAGAACCCGTCAGTGCATGAGTTATGGTGAAGCTGCATCGGCCATAACAATTGTTGTTGATGTTGGCCATCTCTTCAAAAAATTATAGAGGGTTTGATGCAGAGATCTTGACTTAGTTACCCTATGATGAGGATGAGAACAATGAGTTGATTTTCCCATTCAAATTTCGATTTGAATCGGGCTGTTTGGATGAGACGACAGCTGCAATCTTCAATTCCTTCATCAAGCCTTGTGTCCTTCCTACCGAATTTCATCATGGTCGTGGCAAAATGACTACAAACTCCTTCCTCCCAGGCAACCTTCCAACCTATGAGTTTTACAACCCCTCTTTTGTAGCTCATCAGTTTGGTCTTGGTCAATTGCCTCCTCAACTTTTCTTCAAGGATATACTAAGGCGAAGAGAAGGTATTAGTGAAGCACTAGAAGCCTCCAGAGTTTTCCAACTTAGACCAGATCTTCCTTCCCTTTGCTTGCATGACTAGATTAGAGCAACTTCACTTTCACTCTCTTCGACTCCTGGTGGCAAGTATGACACTCCCATATTTTCTGTGGGTTGGTCCACCCTTTGTGTATAGCTCTAGATGGGGAATTTGCTTCTGACAGAGAGGTAACTTGTCATTTCTTTTTAACAAAATTATTCGATGAATTCTCTTGCCAACTATTCTAACCGACCCTTTTAGGACACTAAATTTGATCCTCCAAGCTTGGATAGGAAGGGGCGTCCTATAGATTATTAGCCACCATGCCTAGTTTCAAGAATAGGATCGGCTACACCTTCACTGAAGAAATTGATGAAAACTCATGCTGCTCCCACAATCGTGACGTATCAATCTTCAAAGCGCAAGGTGGTCCAAGGGGCAACCTAGAAAGCCGTTACTAGGAAAAGACTCCATAGAATGAGACCATCAGCTACTCAGGTAAACAATTCATCTTTTCCTCAAAATGATGTTCAACTTCTGATCCCCTTTCCTCATAGTTATCAACCATTACATCCCAATCGGTTCTAGGTGCAGAGCTATTGTCCTAGGCATTCGATTTGGCATCAACTAGACCTTCATTGGCCGATCCCCAAGAAGAGTCAATTTTGGTTGAAACAACAGATGTTCCCAAAATGGTAGAAGATGTGAGTCCTTCCATCTTATCCTTGACGCTGCTGAAGTATTTTCTCAAAATTTTTTGATTCTATTCAACTTTTATTCTTCATCTAACTTCTTATCATGTCAGATACTTCCTGAGGAAACACCTACGCAAGAGTAGGAGTTTGACAGTCTCCTTATTGAAAATGATCATGCCATTGTTGACATTCAAACTATCGATTCACCAGTCCAACACACAACAGATGGTAGGAAAGTCATATGCTTAGCTTATTTTTCTGCAACAAACACGAACTAAAAATCTTCCCTGATGTTTGCAGATGTTAATATTGAGAGTTCAGAGCTAATTCAACTAGATATTATTGGTGCATCATCAACTATTCCTCTTCTTTAGACAGAGGCTACCACAAAAAAGGTATTGTATCCTCTTCACCATCCATTTTGTTATAAACTGATTCAAACCTTCTCACCAAGATTTTCTTATACATAGGCACTCAATCTTCTAGCCCTAAGCTACTCTTTCAATCTTGAGGAGTATCTTGGTGAAGATGAAATCAACTTGTCAGCCACCTCCTCTAAGGAAGCTTTGTTAAAAGAGACCAGAAATCGGCTAAGGGACATATTGCCAATGTTTGAGAAGAATATAGCTAATTTAGTTCAAGACACTGATTCAATGCAGAGAGTATTCTTGGTTGTTAAGGGTAACTCATCCCTAGTTCTCTCTAGAGTCTTATCACCTTTGTCCATTATTGAAGATTAGTTCCTAAAGGTGAAAAAGGCTTAAAGGAATTTGTCCGATCATGAAGCTTTATTGGCCAAGAGGATCTCCAACAAGCAAGAGGCTAAAGAGCTGACACAAGTGATTAATGATTTGAAGAACTCCTCCCTCAAGATCAACCTAGAGTTGTCTCAATTAGAAATCAAGCGTGCAGAACTTAGGAAGGAGCTAGAGAATGTGAAGGCTGCCATTGATCGTCACAAGTCCAACCTGGCTCAAATACCCGATGCCATCAAGCAAAAGAAACAAGAACTGCTGGCCAAAGTCAGAGAAGGTAGGGCCATTCATAGTAGCCTCGAAGACATTCCTAGATCAGCCGAAGAAGATAAGCAACAAATCGCAGAAGTTGATGCTATCCGGCTAGAAGTATTGAAAACAATCTAGGATGTTCTAGACTTATGATCTGTATATCAATGTGTATCTTGTGTAAAATCAATGATAACCATACTTTTGCCTCATTATGTTCCTTGTTTTTTGGCTAAAGTGCCGATTTGAGAATAGCTGATTCCAGACTTCTCGCCTTAATCCGATTGAGTCTAAAAACATGACCTTTATTAAGAGAACCCCTCGATCCTCTATCCTTAGTTACCCAATGCTATATTCTCTTCAACATTAGTGAGGTGGCGCTTCATCTTCTATTAATTGCAATAGGCTTTTGCATGTCCCGAGGCGTCCACCTCCTTGCTCCATGGCTTCAAATATCAGCCAAGGGCTCCTGCCTCGAACACATCTACACTTGCAACCGCTCATATTCCTTCGCACTTCTCCACCCTCATAACCTCTATAGCGGCCTCCTTCCCCTCTTATAGATCTAATCAACTTCATGGCCGGCGAGGACAATCGTGGCAAGCGTGCGGCGGAGGAGATTCAGGAGGAGAATATGGCGGTGAACCAGCGCCTTCGACGCATGAGGTAAGATCAACATCTTCCATTCATGACGATGAACTATTCTAACTCATCTATAGGTTCCTTTTGAATGATAGTCTTCGTCCTCTCCCTAGGGCCAGTGAGCCCTCTGATGCTGCATCTTCTACGCCGGCCTCATCGTCGAATTCCTTTGATTCGTACAACGACGATGATGCCCAACATTTCCTCCGAGAGTGGAGGGTGGCCCAAGACCATTATTTTGAGGTGACTCAAGAAAATGGCTAGCTTGAGATCTGCCTTGGGGTCTCTCAAGCTACCCTTCACGCCGCTGAAGAAGAGGCTGGCCGAGTTCGATGCCATGGTGGCGGGTAAGATGAATTCCAGGAACACCTTTATTTTGATTTCCATTGCCTTTATATTGATAGCTCTCCTATTTCTTTGATCGACAGCCCTGATGGTCAGTTGGTGTCCCTTCAACTGGCAGTGAACATGGCCATGGATGCTGTCAATGCTTGGGGCCCCCTCATCAACGCTTGCCTCCACAACATTCCAGCCCACGTCTAGGAGATCGCTCTCCATGGTGTTCTTCATGGCGCATCGGTGGCGCTGGCTATGGCGCAAGTCTAGATCGGATACGTGCTCCACACCATGGAGACTAGCTTCTCAATGGGCGATGGCCTCGAGGAGCATGAAGATTTGATCGAAGGATTCATCATCATGGCGGAGGCCATTGTGGACATCACATCCACTCAGGATGTGGTGAACAAGGCCTTCGATTAGTTTGTACTTAGGGCAAATTAATGAACAAAATCTCTTATTCTTCCATGACCATGTCTCAGTGCAATGTCCCAGTATATGTCATGATTGTCTTTGTTTTTGCTTTTGCTCTATAGACGATACATATCGTATCGGCTCTTATATCTTTGGGTTTATTTTTGAACTAGAGGTGATACCCTTCTGGTATTGGCTATTAGAACTGATGATTGAATGAATCAGCTATTAAGCGTCGATCTAAATGTTAGGATAATACTCCTTCAATTGCTTTCCACTAATCGCTTCTTGATAGGTTGCATCAGAACTCTTTATATCAAAACTTGAACAATTGATTAATCTAGTCCAAGCATCTCATTAAGTAAAACAATCTTTAAATTTCCTCTAATAAATCCATCAACTTTAGTTCGTACTTAGGATTTGATTTAGCGTCCATATACGTCAGCCTAGTCCTCTCTATAGGACCAATGTCTATCTCCACCAGCCGACGCGAAGCCATGATTGCCCATTAAAACAAACTCTCAGAGCCAATTGCTTGGATCGGCTATTAGCCTTCATTACTGATCTTAATGAAGCCTCCTTTCCACAGCTTGCTAGAAAAACACTCGAAGTCTTGTAGCTCCCAATATATTGGATTGGCTGTTGCGATACTCATAGATTCATCAGCATGAACTAGCTTGACATTGTCTCCATGCCATTGAATCAAACATTGATGCATGGTTGATGGCACACAACAGTTTGCATGAATCCAATCCTGACCAAGGAGTAAATTGTATGACCCTTTCCCATCAATGACGAAGAACATGGTGAGCAGAGTCTTACTCTCGATTGTCAGTTCAATGTTCATTGCCCCCGAGTCTTAGATGCATTACCCCTAAAGTCTTTAAGCATCATGTCGGTCTCAATCAGATCTCTTGGCCCCTTGCCAAGTTTATGAAAAGTGGTGTAAGGCATAAGATTGATAGAAGCACCTCCATCCACCAACATCTTGTTCATCGGCTTCCTATCAGCAAAACCTTTTACATATAAAGCTTTTAAGTGTTGATGCTTGACTGGTTTATTGAATATAGCCTACTATATATCTGTCAACTTGGCAACTATTTCTTTATACTCTAATTCATCAAAATTTGAATAAACTTCTTGATCTGCTAGAGCTCTAAATTCTGACGGCAATAGAAAAGCCATCTGAATATTAGCCGATGGTTGCCCTCTACTGGCTATTTGCTTAGCACGCCACACTTGAGGTTTACCAGATACCTGAGCCTATTCTAGCTCTCTATTCCTTAGGTGTTGTACTCTTCTTTTCTGGCTTCTTGTCAGACCTCCTAGACACCATTGGCCTTCCTATGAAACACATTCTTCCTCATTACTTTCTTCTTCATAATCAGCCTAGTTTTGATCAACAACTCACTTTCCTAGCTGATCATAAACATTTCTATTTTTTAGTCGCTGATCCATGTTATTTTGATGATACTCATCTTGAGCATGGATAGACCGACGGTTGGCTTGAGATTGCCTGAACTCCCAATATTACTTGCTGCATTCTGGACAGTTATTTCTTGTAGGCAATTTCAAACCTTTGTTCTAGCAATGTTGGAAGAAAGGATAATTCCAATGTGATTCAGCTTGCTTTCTTTCATACCTCTCTTTTTCCTGTCGACACCGGTTCTCTTGTTCCTCTAACCAATGCTGATAATCCTTTTTCTTCTGCCGCTGCCATTTATTCAATAAAATTCGAGATGTAACATGCGGCCTTGTCGCCCCATCCTTTGAGATTTCTCCCTGCTCATATCAGCTCTTTGGTTGGTCATGATGACTTTTAATTTCTCTGTATTCATTAGCCGATATTTGCATCTTAGGATCGACTGTTCTAGTTTCTTTGGATCTAACTGATGTTAGGACTTTAGTCTTCCCTTTGAGCAGCCTAGCATTAACTATATTTTGATCTCTTGGAAAAGGATTATCATCAACTTTCATCTTTCAAGGCATATCAAATTTTAGCCTTTCTTGCTAAATAGCCCTCTATATATGCTGTCGGAAAACTTTGCACTCATTAGTAGAATGAGAAGTGGCATTGTGAAATTTGTAGAACTTCTTATTCTTTAACTGATCGGGAGGAAACATAACATGATTATTGGGTAGCTTGATCTATCCCTTTTCAAGCAAGAAATTGAAGAGCTTGTCTAACTTTGTAACATCAAAATTGTAGCTCTCTTTGATCCTCTTCCCCAAGGATTTGGCACCATTACCGTCTTCTTACCCCAATTCCATTTAGCTGTGGCAACTTCTTCCTCATTGTCCTCATAGCAGTCATCACATGAATACGATTATAGGCTTTAGCCATTGTGGTACTTTTCTAGAATTGGACATCTCTGCGTATATTCTAAAATTGGCTATTGAGCGCTGCCACTCATTAAGCCAATTGACCCAAATTGTTAAATTCTTGTCCCAACAACTTCTCTCTCCATGTTGGCAACATTCCTTGAATGGCCAAAGTAGCTAGTTGATCATCAGTCAAGTTCAGTGAGATGAATAGATTTTTGGTTTCTTGAAATCTATGAAGAAACTCGATGCCCGATTAATTAGTTCTCTGCCTTATAGTTATCAAATTGGTAATCTTCTTTTCTCTAGTCCTAGTATAAAAATATGTATGCAATTTCTGTAACACCTCAAGTATTAGCCTTGCATAACTTGATTTGCATAACATGAGCATGATCATCAAGCATTCATAAACAAGCATTTACAACTGAAACATTGGATTGAAATATCTGCAACGTTTGCTTGTTATCGCATGTTTCTTAAACATATGCAACTTTTCTCGTTATTTCATGTCTCCATGTGTCTATGCATATGATCATGAGTGGACACATGTACTTGGTGGATGAGAGTCACACAAACATGTAGCAACACCTAGGTTAGCAAATAGGACTTTGTTCATGGTCACATTTCATGAACCAACACTTAAGCTTTCATGTGATTACACTAGCTAGCCCTATGAGTGACTACTACATGAAATGATTGAATGACCTTGCAAATGACTTAAACATGTTTAGAGTATCATTATGAACAACTTTGATATTCATGGTTAGGGGTAAATAGGTCATTAAGCCATGCTTTGATGTGTATCATCATTTAAATGTGACATGTTTGACCAAGTTTGAACTAGGTGTTAGAGACCTTGCATGGAGGAGATCACTAAAGCAAAGTTGTAGTATTTGATATAAGGAACAACTTTTATTTTTGGGTCACTAACTGATTCAGCTCCTAACATGTGTGAAATTGGATCACAAAAATCAGTAAAATCAACATTTCATGACTTAACAAAATTTTTGCTAAGTCATGAACCTTGACTGACTGACAGCCAATATTTGGGATGATTTTACTCCATTTCTATTGTGAATTAGAACGAGTTCTTTGAATAAGATTTGTAGCTGGTACTTAGGTCTACGAAAGTTGTTTAGATCAGTTACGAATTAGAGCCACGGATTAGCTGTTACATCAACGTGAAAACTTGTCATTAGGCTCGGTTTTGGCTTAACTGAACGAACTGAATTGATGGATTCAGTGGCCAACCGGCTCAGAGTCGAGCCGCCGCATGGCATAGGAACTGGCCGCATGTCGTCGGCGTTCTGCCCAGTGCGGCAGTGACAAGCCAGAGCGCAGCTTTAACACCGCCAGCGCCCGCCCGACCCCTCCCACGCTCCATTTTTCATTTCCTTGGCTCCTCCTTCGTCCTTGCACGTAGCCGCCGAGCTCCTGCAGCACCGAGAGCCTCCATCGTCGCCATAGCCATTGCCAGCTCGCCCTCGTCGCTTCTCCACCACTGCAACGCCTCCACCAGTGCCCCCGTGACTCACCGCCTCCACCTACGCTCGCTGACCGTGCTTGGTAAGCCATAGCCACACACACGACCTCGTCGGAGCTCCGCTGCCAGCCCCGTCACCGTGGCCACATCGCCACCGACCACCCCAAGCCACGATAGGGCACTAGCTAGGTCCATCGTAGCTTGGTGATGCTCGACGTAGCATTCGATCGAGTTACCGTAGCCTCCACCGGCGCCTTGCTGTCGTCCAGCGCCACCGCTCCGCCATGAGCGCCGCCACCATTGCTAGCACCGACGAGCAGTCCCACCAAGTAGATGGTTGTGTGCGCAAAGCCGAGTAGAACATCTGGTGAAGACGTCACCGCCGACGAACTCACCACCGTTGAGTTCTGGCCGCGCCAGTAGAGTAGCGCCGCTGGCTCTGTTTTCGTCTCAATGACATGTGGGGTCCCCTGATCAGCGGGTCCCACCGTCAGCGACTGTTAGAGTGTGGGATAGCTCATTTGATTCTAGTTTTTGAATTCTTTTGTGATTTTTAGATCTCTAGTTTGGTAGCTTTAAAAATTGTGAAATAAATTTGGTAGTGCTCCTTAGGAAGTGTAGTATTTAGGAAAAATATGTTCTTGACATTTACAGTAGAAATTTTTGGAGATTTAAATAGAGATTTGAAATGTGCTTTTGAATGCATTCAAATTTGTTTATTTTATATCTAGAGTTCCTGTGCTCCAAAAATTATGAATTTTTTGTGGTAAGCTAGTCTTAGCATAAATGAGCTCTGGTAAAAATTTGAAGATGAGTGCATTTGTAGATTTGTAGTTATAGATTTTTCTTTTATAATTAGGAGATCCTTGTGTAAATTTTTATAAATTATTTAGGAACCCAATACTCATGAAATTTGTTGGAGGTTATCCTAGTAGTAAATGGATGCTAAGAAAAATAGGAAATCTATTGCTTGACACTTTTCAATAGGGTTTTCTATTTATGCTATTTCAAGCCTTGCTGCCTTGTCATTTTTGTATAGGATGTTCTACTTGGCAAAATGGCATGAAACTTTTACAGTAGTCCTTTGATAGCATTAGTAAGGCACTGTAAATTTTTAAGAATTTTTTATGCACATTTGATTTATATTTATTATTTAACCTATGTGTCCAAAAATAATAATAAAGTCATATAAAGAAATAGTTTAGGCTTCACCATTATGGTATCTTAAATGTATTTGGTATGCTTAAACTGTTGGTAGACTTCGTGTTGTCAAACTTTGAATGATTACATGAAGTAGAAGTATTGTTACATTGTAATGCGAATTAGATTAGTTTCTGGACAGATTCTGTAGTTGGATAAGTTGCATGATAGGGATGATGTTTGCTATAAAAAAGCTTAATAACAAAGTTGTAGATAATTCGATAAGCTTTCTAGAAAATCTAATATCACTATATTTGGATTAGTAGAACTCCAGTTATGAGCGAAACAAGTAGCTGCTGTTTTGTGGTATAGTCGATGCATTGTGGAAGTAGTTAATTAAATAATCGAGAAGAGATATGCACCTACTCAATAAACATGATGCACTTGTTAACACATATGCATTCGTAATACTTATGCATATTCATGCATCTAGGATCGGAGGAAGAGATAACGTTGCTAGAATTCGAAGAAGCAGAGGAAGGGGACCAGCAGGAGAATCCGCAAGCCGCAGCTCCCGAAGGCGCGGAGCAGAATCCTGAAGATCTTCCAGAGTGTCCTAACCACTGTCATACTTCCTTTCTATGAGGCAAGCCCCAGAGCATTCTAAGTCTCCCAGTATTTTATAAATGTTTACTTAAGTACTTATGATTGATGCATTAGGTTATAAGAGTTGAATGGAACCACTTGATGCATATAAATTCCTTGTCTAGATATTACACCTTTAACCGGTATAGGTCCAGGATCGAATATATGCTTAGCCATGCTTAGACCGGTAGAAGTCAGGTGATGTCCTGTCACCTATGAGATATAGGTGGATACCGGAGCATGGTTGGCTATATTTGCTATCGTGGAACAGAACCATGGGGTAAAAGAAAATCGAGACCAGACAGGAGGTCGATAGAGAAGCAACAAGACATGGAGGTCTTGGGTGTGGATCTATCCCTGTCTGTGTCGATTAAGGACCGTACCATTGTTGGTGCTTCTGACAAGATTGAACGCATGCCTCTCACTTAGCTGGCCGGATAACTCGTTCCGACCGTGAAGCCAAGTAATTCAACTCAGGTCAGGACCCATTCTGTTGTGCGCTCCTTTCGGGGAACGATCAGACTGAGCCCAAGGGCAGGCTAGGCCTAAACATCCTGGCATCTGGTGTTCCAGATTGTGCGGCGTGGTACGGACCCGCGAAATGTGTACCTGAGTTGTACTAAAGGTGACCTAAGGCTATCGTGGCTGGTAGACATAGGTTTGTGTTAGGAATAAATTCCCAGCTGGTTGAAATCGATTCGAATCGCCGTCTCTCCCGGATAGTGAGAAACTTGGCTAGTCCCAACATCATAGTAACTGTGTTATGAAACATGATGGTTCAGATGAATATGGAATTACAATACCTGCTATGGTTACTATTGTATGCTTCTCAATTGATATACCACATGTTTGGCACAGGATAGTTACTAATCTAGAAATGGATAGTTATAATTAACTTGATAAAGAATTGTAACTGTACAATGAGTCAATTGCTTTTATGCAAAATGTTGTCGAGTTACGTCCACTTATACAACCTTGCATAATCCTTGGAGTCATTTTATTTCTGGTTCATGACGGGTAAGTCTAGCTGAGTACCTTCTTGTACTCAGGGTTTTATTTTCCATTGTTGCAGATGGCACTGTGTATCATGGTTATTGCAAGAGTTGCTTGTATCCCACCGTGGATGAGGAGTAAGCCTTGGGCAGGCTTCTTTATTAAACCCTATCTTTGCTTTTGTGGACCATGATCCTATTTGGCACTGTATCAAACTATGTTGGAAACTTTATTTTCAAACTTAATTGCTTCCGCTTTATCTATCAAACTCGGTTTGTAATAACTTTTATTCGTACTCTGATGATGAAATGTATCTATGAACTTTATGTAATATGTGGCATGTATGTTGAATCATGTGCGATCTTGGTTGTTGTAAATCGTTTATCGAGACCCGTCGTGGTACTCGATGGACTACCGGGTTTATATGGGTTCAAGTATGACAGTGCGACCGCTTGCGGGCTGCCATTGTACTTGTACTCTTATAAATTGGTCGGTTCTGCGACAGCTGGCATCAGAGCAAGATTCAACATAAATTGTCACAAGTGTATTTTAAACAAAAGTTTTTGTTTTCCAAAAACCCTTCTCTAGCAACTAATAGTTATATTAATAGGTATTTGAAATTTAAAGTGTGCCAATGATCACTTTCCTTATGCCCAAACTAAGGACTATTAGGTGGCTATTTAAGTACTAACATGGGGGTTTTTACTTCGTCGTCCATATGGCGTGCTATTGTATGGATACCATTCACTTGGGTGGTAATGTATGGATCAAATGCCTCTACGCCAAGGTAAGATGATGAGTGTATGACCGCAAGATGTGAGCGTGCGGTCAGGGAGAGTTAGCTTTGGTATGGCTATGTATGCATGCTTGCATGTGTATATGGTATGTATTTAATTGTGGGTTTAAATTATTGTCAGGTAGATTGATACAGAAGTATATGTATGGGTATACATATATGGAAGTATTTACAATTACATTCTGCATATTTTATTATGGGTTTAGGGCTGAAATGGAATTTTATGCAGGTACACTGACAACGAAACGTGTAGCTCGACTAGTTATGCTATTTATGAGAGAACGAATGTATGCCACCGTGTCTACCGTTAGAAACAAATTTTTCCTAAGTTTGTAAGAATGTACGGAACGAGCATGCATCATGATAATTACCATTCACATCATTAAATTGTTCCTCCCCTTATAAAATTCTTACTCGGTTAAGTAACTCTTATCCATTATGGCATTGTCTCACCAAGTGGTACATATTAATGGTGCAGATGGCACGCACAAAGCAGACCGCTCGCAAGTCCACCGGAGGCAGAGCTCCCAGCCGTCAGCTTGCTCCACATACCCATCAACGTCACACGTTTCTTGGAGAGTTTGGGATGCCTACACTCTTGTGGAGAGTGCTCAGCAATGTAGGCTATCCTGATAGAATGGAGCCCCGCTACTTCTGGGCGAATGAGCAGTTAGGGGAAGGTCTCTTAGTTACTATGGAGGCCATTGTTCATCCCCGAGGTGACAATTCTGAGTGGATAGGTTGGTGTTATGAGTCAACTGGTAGGACTGCTGAAGAAGCAGCTGGCAGGGCAGCCTTTGGGATCCTGAGGGATATCATGGATCATTTTCCTTAGGAGCTGGCAGCCGCTTTGGTTGGAGTCTTTCTGAGGGGCAACCCCTCCACTGACTCGTGGCAGCAAGCAAGAGGAAGATCCTTGGAGATTGGTGCAGCAGAAGGGCAGAACAGTGATAACCCTACCATGAGCGCCATGTTCGCAGTGATGAGAGTGTTAGATGGAGTAGAAGGTAGCCTCAGACGTGTGTCTGGTGCTCTTGGTCATGCTCGCGAGGATCGATGTTAGCTTCAGAGGGAGCATGACGCCGAGATTGAGAGGCTCAATGTAGAGATGGCTCAGTTAACTCATCAAAGGAATGCAGCCTAGTCCAGGGAAGATGTTCTAAGAGCTCGATAGTTTGAGCTAGAGCAGCAGCTAGCCAATGCAGAAGAATACAACGATAACCTACATGAGGAGGTTCATCTACTGAACAACCAGCTCCACCCTTATGTTTCGCCTAGAGCCACGGAGATGGATCCAGAGGAGGACGAGGAAGAAGAAGAAGTGGAGCCTGAAGAAGGGGATGATCCTACGTCTGACCCTGATAGTGATCATGATGAGGATTAGATCGCTTAGTACTTAGTGGAAGGACTAATGTATCACCTTTATTCATGTAATGGACCTATAGTTCGAATTTGGCATTAGTAATCCGACTATCATGTAATATCGTTAATCGCACGACTATTGCATGTTTGGTTGAACATCAATGCAATTCCAGTCCTTTGTTGGTAATCATGATTTAAATTTGCATGCGTTATGAGTGCGATAAGTGGTCAAATTGGGGATGTCATGTTGCAAGAATGAATTGTTATGCCTCTGTTTTTATTGTGATTTTGAGAATTTTCTCCAGTAATTTCAGTTTGGCATGAGTACATAATTCATCTGCAATCTCTTGACATCAACCAATAATCGCTTATTGTTGCAACTTCGTAGATGACGCGCACCCGTGCTAGAGCTGGTGGCAGCTAGGATGGCAACCATGATGACTTGCCACCCCACCGCCGCCATCTACTTAGGAGTTCTTTACCCAGTTCCTGGGGAGCCAAAGGACAATGGAAGAAGCTTTGCGCCTCATCACGCAAAACACTGCTCGTGGCCACCCACATCAACCAGGGGCCGAGCCAAATCAGCATAGTACATTCAAGGAGTTTCTGGATACGAAGCCTCCAATCTTCAAGGTGGCTGAGGAACCACTATAGGCTGACGAGTGGCTAAATACCATTGAGCAAAAATTTCGTCTACTGAGGGTCACCGAGCATCTGAAAGCTGAGTATGCTTCTCATCAGCTACAAGGACCAGCAGGGATCTGGTGGACACATTTCCTATCGTCTTTGCCTGCTAACGTGCGAGTGACCTGGGAACAGTTCAAGCTGGCTTTTAGGGGACATCATATTCCCCCGGGCCTGATGCGCATGAAAGCCACTGAATTTATGAGGCTCACTCAAGGAACAAAGACTCTCATAGAATATATGCACGCATTCAACAACCTTTCCAGATATGCTCCAGGTTTTGTGGATATCGAGGAGAAAAAGATAGAGAGTTTCAAGCGAGGTTTGGGTACTAAACTGATGAAGATGATGGCAAATTCTAGGTGTGCCATGTACAATGAGTTTATTAGTGATGCCTTGACCCAAGAAAACCACAACAACATGCATGCAGTTGCTAAGGGTCGCAAGAGGGCATATGAGGCCGGTGCCTCTGGATCTTTCTAGTCAAAAACGCCTATCATAGCTAGGCCACAATTCCATCCACCTATACCCAAGTTTAGGCCTCCACCACCTAAAGCTCAGAATAACAGGCCACAGAAACCATTCTGTAAGGCGTTCACTATTGCCTTACCAAAAGGAAATGGCAGTCAGGATAGCTCCACAGGATTCAGAAATAATCAACCATGTTTCAACTGCAACCAACCGGGTCATTGGTCCACGGAATGCCCCCACCCCAAGAAGAATGGCAACCAAAATTAGAACAATCAGAGGCAGGTGAATGCCAGGGCATGTCAGGGACACGTGCATTATACAGCTGTTGAAGAAGTGCCCACCGGAGAAGTTGTCACGGCTGGTATGTTTCTCATCAACAAGCATCCCACTGTTGTTTTATTTGATTTGGGAGCTTCTCATTCATTTATGAGTCAAGCATTTGCATCTAGACATGATCAAGAAATAATTGAAGTAAAGGGGGTTATAACATAAGTTCAGCAGGGGGTACTGTTACTACCAAAAAGATAGTCAAAAATGTACTCATCTCTATACAAGGGAGGGAGTACACAACGGATTTGATAATATTGCCCGGGTTATCAATAAGTGTAATCTTAGGCATGAATTGGATGAAGGATCATGGTGTTCTTATTGACACTAGCACTCACACTATTATGTTGAGGGAACCCACGGGAGAAAATACTTTTCTAGTACCACTCTCCCGCAATTTTGAACTCCAACATTTAGCTTGCGCTATCCAAACCACCACACTTTGTGATATCCCAGTGGTTTGTGAGTTTCCAGATGTATTTCTAGAAGAATTACCAGGTCTACCACCGGATAGGGACATGGAATTTAAGATCGAGTTAGTGCCAGGTACGGCACCCATATCAAGAAGGCCCTATAGAATGCCACCCAATGAGTTAGCGGAACTTAAGGTTCAATTGCAAGATCTATTGGACAAGGGTCTTATCCAACCTAGCTCATCTCCGTGGGGATGTCCAGCCTTGTTTGTGAAAAAGAAGGACAAGTCACTGAGAATGTGTGTAGATTATAGACCACTCAATGCTATGACCATCAAGAACAAATATTTGTTGCCCCGCATCGACATCTTGTTCGATTAGCTAGCGAAGGCAAAGGTATTCTCCAAAATTGACTTGAGATCAGGCTACCATCAGATAAAGATCAGACCGGAGGATATACCTAAAACTGCTTTCTCTACTAGGTATGGCTTATACGAGTATTTGGTTATGTCTTTCAGACTAACAAATGATCCAGCCTACTTCATGTACCTAATGAACTCGGTATTCATGCCCGAACTTGACAAGTTTGTGGTTGTGTTTATCGATGATATATTGATTTATTCAAAAAATGAGTCAGATCATGAAGAGCATCTGAGGATTGTCCTATCCAGATTGAGGGAGCATAAGCTATATGCAAAATTTAGCAAGTGTGAATTTTGGTTGAGCAAAGTACCTTTCTTAGGTCACATCTTATCAAGAGATGGAATCTCAGTAGACCCATCAAAAGTACAAGAAGTCATGGATTGAAAAGCCCTAACTTCAGTTCATGAAGTTCGGAGTTTTCTAGGGTTAGCAGGATATTATTGTCGTTTCATTCTAGATTTTTCAAAGATAGTTAAGCCTATGACCAGACTACTTTAGAAAGATGAGAAGTACAAATGGACACCAGAATGTGAAACAGCTTTTCACACCCTCAGAACTTTGTTGACTACAGCACCTGTGCTAGCACAACCAGACATTGAAAAGCCTTTTGATGTATTTTGTGATGCATCGGGAATAGGTTTGGGATGTGTGCTTATGCAAGAAGGAAGGGTTATTGCATATGCTTCTCGGCAATTGAGGAAACATGAAGTCAACTACCCTACACATGATTTAGAACTTACAGCAGTTGTTCACGCATTAAAGATATGGAGACATTATTTGTTGGGTAATGTATGTCATATATATACTGACCACAAAAGTCTCAAGTATATCTTTACCCAGCCAGAACTGAACATGAGACAACAAAGATGGTTAGAATTGATTAAGGACTACAATTTAGAAGTGCATTACCATCCGGGTAAAGCTAATGTAGTAGTAGATGCACTTAGTCGAAAGTCTCATTGCAACACTACAGGAGCATTATTGGAAGATGGATTCAACTTGTTACATCCTGCTGTACTACACAATATCACAATCAGTTGTTCACTTGAGAGTAAAATCATAGAGCTACAGCAGACGGATGTAGGAGTAAGTCACATCAAGAGAAAAATGCAAGAGCAAGAAACCAAACATTTTAGATTGGATGAAAGAGGTGTATTATGGTTTGAGGACCGACTTGTGGTACCAAAAGACCGTGAGCTAAGGAATCAAATTTTAGATGAAGCTCACTCGTCCAAATTGTCCATCCATCCGGGCAATAGTAAGATGTATCAAGATTTGAAAATCTATTTTTGGTGGACTAAGATGAAGAAAGAGATCGCAGCCTATGTTGCTAGGTGTGATAACTGCAGTAGAGTAAAAGCTATCCATATGAAATCTGCCGAACTACTTCAGCCATTGCCTATTCCAGGATGGAAATAGGAGGAAATCAGCATGGACTTTATCATAGGCCTTCCAATGATGCCACAAGGTCACGATTCAATATGGGTTATTTTTGATCATCTCACCAAGTCAGCACACTTTATACCCATGAACACATGATATATAGTTGGAAAATACGCTGAGATATATGTTTCCCAGATCGTGAGACTGCATGGAGTACCCAGGACTATCATCTCAGATCGAGGACCACAGTTCATAGCTCGTTTCTGGGAGCACTTACATTAGGCTTTGGGGACTAAGCTAATCAGAAGTTTGGCATACCATCCGCAAACTTCAGGACAGACAGAGCGAGTGAACCAAATCCTAGAAGATTTACTTAGAGCTTGTGTTATATCTTCAAAAGGTTCATGGGAGAAATGGTTACCTTTAGCTGAATTCTCCTATAACAACAGTTATCAAGCGAGTATCCAGATGGCTCCATTTGAAGCCTTGTATGGCAGAAAATGTAGAACTCCATTGAATTGGATTAAGCCTGGTGAAAGGAGATACTTTGGTATTGACTTTGTCAATGAAGCCGAAGAGCAAGTATGTATCATCCAACAACATATGAAGGCAGCTCAATCGAGGCAGAAGAGTTATGCCGATAGAAGAAGAAGACCACTAACTTTTGAAGTGGGTGACTATGTATACTTGAGAGTATCACCCATGAAAGGTGTGAAAAGATTTGGGATGAAAAAGAAGCTTTCACCAAGATATGTAGGGCCATACAAAATTTTGGAACAAAAAGGAAATGTTGCGTATAAGTTACAACTTCCACCAGAGATGAGTGCAATATTTGATGTGTTCCATGTTTCTCAGTTGAAGAAATGTCTTCGAGTACCTGAAGAAGCTATTGCACCCACCAATGTGCAGCTTCAATCGGATTTGACCTATGAAGAAAAGCCAATTCGAGTATTAGAGGAGATGGAAAGAGTAACACGGAGTAAGATTATTAAGTTCTATAAGGTGGTGTGGAACAATTATAGTGAACAAGATGCTACGTGGGAAAGAGAAGATTATCTACGAGAAGTTTATCCCGCCTTTTTCCAAGAGTGGTAGGTCTTGCAAATCTTGGGATGAGATTTTTATAAGGGGGAGGGGCTGTAACACCTCGGGTGTTAGCCTTGCATAACTTGACTTGCATAACATGAGCATGATCATCAAGCATTCATAAACAAGCATTTACAACTAAAACATTGGATTGAAACATCTGCAACGTTTGCTTGTTATTGCATGTTTCTTAAACATATGCAACTTTTCTCGTTATTTCATGTCTCCATGTGTCTATGCATATGATCATGAGTGGACACATGTACTTGGTGGATGAGAGTCACACAAACATGTAGCAACACCTAGGTTAGCAAATAGGACTTTGTTCATGGTCACATTTCATGAACCAACACTTAAGCTTTCATGTGATTACACTAGCTAGCCCTATGAGTGACTACTACATGAAATGATTGAACAGTTTTGAGAACCAAGTAAAGGCTGGCCCTGACAGAGACAAAGAGAAGAAATGAACTCGATGGGCCTCTTCAATGGATGCTTCACCCAACTATGTAAGATACCGACTAACATGTTTTATTGTGCTTGTGCTATCTTGGCCAATGAAATTAGCAAACTCTGAGAGCCTATAATTTATAGGAAGAGCGACCAAAGCGTACCATTTTGGATATGGGTGTTTGTACGAGAAGGTCTACCCTTTCGGCTTCAAACCAAACTAATTCTTCATCATCTCGGTCACTCTCAGCAACAACTCATCAGCATTTGAATTTGGATTTCTCTAAAACTACTGACCCGTCTATGGATTAAAATTCTAGGTACCTTGGTACCCTAGATTCAAAATCATGTGAAGGGTATTATAACTTGTGCCATAATGATATCCTTGTGGAATCTCTATCCACTGGGTCATTTGCGGGCTTGCTGCTTGAAATCTCTGATTATAGATGTTAGGATCTATATCTCTACGAATCCTTTGAATTGATGGCGCTATCCTTTGAGCCGACAATAGTATTTGGCCTGATGTGCCAAAATTGACCATTTGATTCTGACCTTGCTATGTCGGCTATTGCACATGCTGCACTGATGACCTAGGATTATGTTATATCTGATTATTAGTAGCACCTTGAATTTGCTCAGATGAGCTTTGAACTACCTGGACATCATCATTACTGGCTAGTGCTCCTTCTTGATGGCTAGTACCGGCTTGATTAGTCCCCTGAGTCGATGGATGTGAAATGTTGTAATAAGCCTGCCCAACCTGATCAACTAGAAACCTATGAAACACCTCCTTCATGGTGTTGTGGAATGTGTTCAAGAAAACTTCATTATGGTTCGATATGGCATCATGAATAGATTTGTTTACATCTTCCACAAAGAAAGGCATGTCTTTCACTTCATTTGCATTTGTCTACCAATGCAACAGAACTCTCGGTAGTGGATATTTTTGAATAATTGTATTGTCACATGTCTTGGTGTAGGACAACAAATACTTATTCTGAAATTCTTCTATAGCTTTGTTGATGACATCTTTATCTCCATCAGGTAGGTCTTCATAAGGCACCATAAGGATGTCATTGTTGTTGTAAGCCGCCATGACGATTATGGTGTCCCACTGAGCGTGCCAAAACATGTGTCGGCACGAAAAATGCATTGACACACAGCAAGCCGGAAGGACCTACTTGATGGAGCTAGAGATCCGCTTGGCTTCAATGCAGGGATAACCGATGTTGTGTATTTCTCCTAAGGCGTGCCAGTCAATTTGACCCTACAATTGACAAGAAGAGAAAGTTTATCAGTAATTTAATGGAACATGCTGGTCTATGCCCAAACAGTTCCATTTGTACCGCTTCGGGAGCAGCCAGACATGAAAAGCGACCAAATATCCGATACGTATAGAAATCTACTGTTACGGACTGTAAAGCTCATGGGTAGCATTTGACTTTATGTTGATAGGTATAGTACATGTAGATGTAAATAAGATCATCAGCTAGACAGATATTACTAGTATAAAGTATTAAGCCGATGAATCTAACAAGAAAGAATATAGCATGCGAACAAATCGACTGTCTGATACAAATAGATCTACAAACGCTCTAAATCCAATCTGTTACCACCAATAGTGAGGTTCGACTGGATCGATGGCAGCTATAATGATAATAACAAACCAAAACCGAAGAATTCGTAAAAACATCCATACTTCGATAGGATTTCTGAAAGACATGCTATACGTGAAGACTCAAATGAATTGGCTAAAATAGCCAATTCAGGTGAAGAGAACTACAGCGTGTGAACAATTGACTATTTCACATGGACAAACCTATAGACTCCTCAGACTTAATCTACTATCTCTAACAGTAGGGTTCGACCAGATCGATGCTGCCGTGATAAAGACAACAAATTAAACCCTTAAAGTACATAGATTTAATCACGCTTAACAAGAATCATGGACGCATACTATAGGCATTGATGCACAGGCGATTGGCTATTTAGCCGATGTAGGCATAACAAACAGCTAAGGTCATGCCTAATCAGGAACAAATCTACTAACTAGCATCCTCCAATCTATAGTGCCATTAGTGGGGATCGACCGGATCGTTACAGCCATAATGGTGAACTATAAACTAGATTTAACTAGCTAGCAAACCTCTTTAAGATTATTCATGCCTTAACTGCGTACTATACACGATCAAGATTGAAGTAGAACAGCTAATGAAGCATAATCTATCGCTCAAAGTAAGAAACATCATGTTGTAATAAAGCAAACGATGGACTGAAAGGATATAAGGCCAATCTAACTCAATTTTGACTGGGTGGATTGATGTTGCTGCAAACTAATGACAATGAAGATATCAGCAAGATCGGTAACTTAATGAATCTACCCGAAGGATGCCACCCTTCGATAGAGACGATAACTTGACCTTAATCTAGTTCGAGCAGTGGAGGTTGACCGAATAGATGCAGCCATACAAACCAAAGTATAAACCATGATGGTACTTATAGATAAACCAGAGGTTGGCCAAACTGATGCAGCCTTGCTTGCTAAAGAACTCATCGAGATCTACTCTACTACTCCTAAGGGTTGGTCGGAGCCGAAAAAGTAAATAACTTGTGTTTGATTGATTGGATGTCCTTTTACAATAGTCGGGGTCCAATATTTATACCTGGAGCCTAAACATGAATCCTACTTAAGCATGACTCATTACAATCTTTGGCACAAGAGAAAACATTCCTAATTTAGGATAACTTGGACCCTAATCTTTCCTTTTTTGTAGAGTCTGACATATTTCTTCTAGCGCCAACCGTCGCTTTTGTCATTATTTCCTGACGTCATTCAAAGAGAGCTGATTCCAGTGTTGTATCTAAATTAGCTGATATCGATCCTTATGTAATCGATTCCTTGATCGGCACAATTCTAGAAGCTTCGAGTTCCCGCGTTCTTCTTCCCAAATTTTGGTGTAAATAGGTACCAACATATTTAGCATAGGATAGTGCTACTGTAGTATGAGATAGGATTAATAACTGGTGATTCACAATTAAAGAGATATTGGATAACTTATGCTTTTTATGCAAATATTGTCTACCAGCTCCACTTATAAAGCCTTGCATACTCCTTGGTGTCTTAACATTTTAGTTGGACGGGTAAGTCTAGCTAAGTACCTTCTCATACTCAGGGTTTTATTCTCATTGTTGCAGATAATGTTATGTATCACGGCTACTGCAAGAACTACTTTGCTCCTACAGCGGATGAGGACTAGGACCATGGGCAATGGTCATTCTGTGTATCGTCTCACCCTTGTGCTTTTGGTTGGAGATGACTATGAAACTGGCTTTGTATTAAACTATGTGTGATGTTGAGGTCAAACTATTTTGCTTTCACTACTTTCAAACTTGGTTTGTAATAATTATTTGAACTCCGATGTATGAGAAATATTTGTGAACTATGATGTAACATGTGACTGGTTATGTTGAATCTCTACGATCTTGGTTTGTATGTTGGTTGCTTGAGATCCTTTGAGATTTCATTGGACTACCAGGTTTATATGTGCTCAAGTATGATGGTTTGATTGCTTCGGTGATTGCTTTTGTACTTGTGCTCTTATAAATTGGACGGTTCTATGACAGCTGGCATCAGAGCAAGGATTCAACATTAAACTTGTCATATGTGTATTTAAAAACAATGGTTTTGTGTTATAAAAATCTAAAGTGTGTAGCCAGTGGTCATCTCCTTTATGCCCAGTAAAGGACTTTTAGGTGGCTATTTAAGTACTAAAATGGGGGGTTTTACTTTCATCGTCCATATGACGTGCTATTGTATGGATGCCATTCACTTTAGTGGTAATGTATGGATCAAATGCCTCTACACCAAGGTAAGAAGGTAAGTTGATGAGTGGCAAGACTGCAAGATGTGAGTGTGCGGTCGGGGAGAGCTAGCTTTGATATGGCTGTATATGCATGCTTGCATGTGTATATGGTGTGTATTTAATTGTGGGTAATAAATTGTCATCGGGTCGCTTTGATACTGAAGTATATGTATGGGTATACATATATGAAAGTATTTAGTTGCAACCTAGAGCCTAGATTTACATTTCTGTACTTATAACTATTGGGTTTGGCTGAAATGAATATTCTGCAGGTACACTAACAACGAAACATGTAGCTCGTTTAGTTACGATTATATTGAGAGAACATATGTATGCCACCGCGTATGTCGCTAGGAATTATTTTTTCTAAGTTTGTGAGGACGTACGGAATGAGCATACATCATGATACACCGTTCATTCATGTTATTGCATTGTTTCCCCTTAAATGATCTTATTGTTAAGTAACTCGTATCTATCATCGTGTTGTCTCACTTAATTGTAACCTTTTGTTATAGATGGCAGCCCTAGGAGCCCCTATTGCTAGCAACACCTTTCTAGCATTGTTTGGGACTCCCACCTTACTGTGGCGGGTGCTGAACTCTGTTGGGTATGCTGAACCGCCTTGCTACTTTTGGAGTGAAGTGGTAACTGAAGGACATAGGTGGTATGATGTGCGAGTCACTATCATAGCCCATAGGACAATCCTTAGTGGCAAGGATGGAGTGTAGAGTCAGATGGATAGACCCCTTAGGAAGGTGCCCAAGTGGCCGCTTTTGAGGTTCTCAGTGAGATTTGTCAGGAATTTGGCGATGAGCATTGTAAATGGGCCTATTGGATCTTTTCCCCATGTCAATGCATCATAGATCGCTTGGGTCTAGCAAGGCGGTAATGCTTTAGTGAGGGACAAGGATGAAAGAGCTAGAAGTAGTAACGCTGCTATGAGTGCCATGTATGCAGTCATGAAGATGTTTTATTCACACCAAGATAGCTACACCAACTATATGCAAGAGCTCCAAAGAGCAAAGTCTGCATAGCACAGGATGCATGGATGTGTTCGTAGGCACCGAAGGGTAGTTAGAGCAGCCCATCATAAGATAGATAACTTCACGATAGCCTTAGAAGCTCACCGGAGGTAGTTTGTCCATGCTGTTGCAGAAAGAGATGTAGCTAGAGCTGAATTATAGGGCGTCCATGCTGAAAGGGATGATGTCATTTGTCTTGCTGAAACAAGAGAGACAGTTAGGATCAGGACTGTATTTCAGGCTGCTAGGCAGGCCATAGAGTTTGACCGTAGAGAGCAAGAACTCATTCGCTAGATCAAGGAGCTTCAGATTGATGTTCATCGCCTCAACAACATAATCAACCCAATTATTCCTCTAGCTCTAGTGGTGGAAGAAGGCCCCAATGTGTTGATTGCTGAGGATGATGGTATGGAGATGGATGCCGCAGAGGAGCCCAAAGATGAAGAGGTGGAGCCTTGGGAGGACGACCATGGTGATGGTGTGTCCAACGTCGACAGTGACCACTCTGAGGAGTAGCTTAGCTATAGTAGTAGCGAGCTTGATGTCTTAGCTCTTTATTCTCGATCTTTATGTAGGGAACTCATAATGTAGATCTCCATTTCATGATGCACCCTTGTGATGTTATTGGAACTATGCATGTACTACTTGAAGTGATTGTACTGTTTAATGAATTTCCAGTTGTTTTTAACTTGAAAATTTGGCATGTATGGAATGCATTGCAAGCACGATAAGTGATCACTTGGTGATGTTATGTTGTGGAAATGAATTATTGTGCCTCTATGTTATTGTATGAATTTTTGATTCTCTAGTAATTACAGTATGGCATGATTACACAATTCTTCTGCAATCTTTTGACATCATCCAATAACCACTTGTTGTTGCAACTTTGTAGATGACGTGCACTCATAGGGGAGCTGGTGGTGATGATGTGGGTGGTAGTGATGGCCATGGCAATGGCAATGAGGATCTTCCCCCACCACCGCATCCTACCCCAGCTGAGATGATGGCTCAACTCATGGAGACTCAACGTTCCATGGGAGAAGTGTTGCACGGTCTCACATAGAATGTTGGCCAAGGACGAGGAAGAGACCAACATCAAGGACCTAAACATAACTAGTTCAGTACTTTCAAGGACTTCCTCGACACCAAGCCTCCTGCTTTTAAGGAAGCAAAAGAATCATCGAGGTCAGATGAGTGGCTGAATACAATTGAACAAAAGTTATGTCTTTTAAGGCTCACCAAGCACCTAAAAACAAAATATGCATCGCACCAGCTGCATGGACCTATGGGCATATGGTGGAGTCATCATCGATCCACTTTGCCTGAAGATGCTCAAATCACCTAGAATCAATTCAAGGCTGCATTTAGGGGATATTATATTCCCCCAGGTCTGATGAGTATGAAGCATACAGAATTCATGAGGCTGATGCAAGGTACTAAGAGTCTAACTGAGTATCTACATGCCTTTAACAACCTGTCAAGGTATGCCATAGAGTTTGTGGATACTGATGCAAAGAAGATTGCTAGTTTCAAGAGGGGACTTAGCTCGAAGTTGATGAAGACACTGGCTAACAACAAATGTGCTACTTTTAATGAGTTTGTTAGTGATGCATTAACTCAAGAGAATCATAACAACATCTATTCCACATCCAAGAGTCACAAGAGAGCTTATGAAGTAGGTGTATCTTAGTCAAAAGCTCCTACCGCTGTGAGACCATAGTTTTGCCTTGCCGCTCCAAAGTATAGACCACCTCAGAAGAAGGCACAGACCAGTTAGAACCAGAAAGTGTATCACAAGGCCTACTCTATTGCCCTACTAAAGGGTAGCACTGGACAAGGTAGCTCCAATGTTCCACCTAGCAGTATGCCATGCTGGAACTACAACAAGACTGGCCATTGGTCAAGAAATTGCCCTTATCCCAAGAAGAACAATCAAAAGCAGGGCAATTCAAATGGATGTTAGGGACATGTGCACTACACCACCATGGAAAAGATTCCCTCTGGTGAGGTTGTCATAGCTGGTATGTTTCTTGTGAATCATCATCCTATAGTTATTTTATTTGATTCTGGAGCTTCTCATTCATTCATGAGTCCAACATTTGCATCCAAGTATGATTAGAAAATAATTGTAGTAGACAAGGGTGGTTATTGTATAAGTGCTGCTGGGAGTAACATTTTGACCAATCAGATAGTTAGAGATGTATGTATCCAAATAAGTGAATGGGAGTATACTACAAACTTAGTGATATTACCGGGATTGGGTATTGATGTGATCTTGGGTATGAATTGGATGAAGAATCATGGTGTTCTTATCGATACCTCGACTAGAACCATTATGTTGAGAGATCCCAAGAATAATGAGGCTTTTCTAGTACCTCTTCCTAGGGAGTTTGATCTCTATAATGTGGCCAATGCTATCCAGCATGTGGCCCTTGTTGATATTCCGGTAGTATGTGAATTTCCGGATGTCTTTCCTGATGAATTGCCGGGGTTACCACCAGACAGAGAGATAGAGTTCAAGATAGAATTATTATCGGGTACCGCACCTATTTCCCAAAGACCGTATAGAATGCCACCCAATGAGTTACCAGAATTGAAGATTCAATTACATGAACTTTTAGAAAAGGGTCTCTTTCGCCCTAGTTCATCACCATGGGGTTGTCTTGCTATATTTGTGAAAAAGAAGGACAAGTCTTTGTAGATGTGTATGGACTATCGACCACTCAATGTTGTTACTATCAAGAACAAATATCCTTTGCCTCACATTGATATCTTGTTTGATCAATTGGCAAAAGCAAAACTGTTCTCTAAGATTGATTTGAGGTCAGGTTATCACCAATCAAGATTACACCGGAAGACGTACCTAAGATGCCTTTTTCCACTAGGTATGGCCTTTATAAGTATTTAGTCATGTCCTTTGGATTGACCAATGCTCCTACCTATTTTATGTATTTGATGAACTTGGTGTTCATGCCCAAACTTGATAAGTTCGTGGTTGTGTTCATCGATGATATCAATTTATTCTAAGACAATAGAAGAACATGAAGAGCACTTGAGAGTGGTATTATCGAGACTAAGAGAGCATAAGTTGTATGCAAAGTTTAGTAAATGTGAGTTTTGGTTGAAGAAGGTACCTTTCCTAGGTCACGTATTATTGGAGGATGGAATTTCTATAGACCCATCCAAAGTGCAAGAAGTGATGGATTGGAAAGCCCCAACCTCAATTCATGAAGTTCGAAGTTTTCTTGGTCTAGCTGGATACTATCATCGGTTTATCCTAGATTTCTCCAAGATATCCAAGCCTATGATGAGGTTACTTTAGAAGGATGAAAAGTTTATATGGACACCGGAGTGTGAAGCAGGTTTTCACACTTTGTGGACTTTGCTAACCACTGCTCCTGTGTTGGCACAGCCTGACATTGAGAAATCATTTGATGTATTTTGTGATGCCTTAGGTACCAGTTTAGGGTGTGTTTTAGTGTAGGAAGGCTGAGTCATTGCTTATGCCTTGTGCCAGTTGAGAAAACATGAAGTCAATTATCCAATGCATGATTTAGAGCTTGCAGCAGTTGTCCATGCTCTAAAAATTTGGAGACATTACCTGCTTGGTAATGTTTGCCATATCTACACTGATCACAAGACCTTAAGTACATTTTCACTCAACCTAAGTTGAACATGAGGCAGCACAGATGGTTAGAATTGATCAAGGATTACAACCTAGAAGTGCATTATCATCCAAGAAAGGCCAATGTGGTTGTCGATGCCTTAAGTCGGAAGTATCATGGTAATTCTTTGTTGGAAGATGGTTTCAACTTATTAAATCCAGCAGTCCTACACAATATCACTATTAGTTGTTCTCTAGAGTTAAAGATCATTGAGCTCCAAAAGACTGATATGGGTATATTCCATATCAAGAGAAAGATGAAAGAAGAAGAAAGTAAGCATTTTCGATTAGGTGAGAATGGTGTTCTGTGGTTTAAAGATTGACTTGTAGTGCCAAAGGATAGGGTGATCCTAGAGGAAGCTCATTCTTCCAAGCTATCCATTCACCTGGGTAGCTGCAAGATGTACCAAGACTTGAAGACAAGATTTTGGTGGATAAAATGAAGAAAGAAATTGCGTCATACGTTACAAGATGTGATAACTATTGCCGAGTTAAGGCCACTCATATGAAACCAGCAGGGTTACTTTAGCCATTGTCCATTCCAAGTTGGAAGTGATAGGACATTAGTATGGATTTCATTATCAGACTTCCAAACACCCAAAAGGGTCATGATTCTATATGGGTAATTGTTGACCGTCTTACCAAGTCTGCACATTTTATTCCTTTCAATGCCACGTATCAACATCATCAATATGCAAAGCTATACATTGAGCAAATTGTCAGATTGCATGGTGTACCTAAGAGTATTGTATCAGATCAAGGGCCCCAATTTTTTAATCATTTTTGGGAACATCTACATAAGTAGTTGGGTACCACATTGATTCGCAGCTCTACTTATCACCCCCAGACCGTAGGTCAAACTGAACATGTAAATCAGATCTTAGAAGATATGTTGAGAGCATGTGTGATTTCTTCCAAGGGTTCATGGGAGGACTGGTTACCGTTGGTTGAATTCTCCTACAATAATAGTTATCAAGAGAGCATTAAGATGGCTCCATTTGAAGTTTATATGGCCACAAGTTTAGGACCCCTCTGAATTGGATTGAGCCTGGTGAAAGAAGGTATTACGGGATTGACTTTGTCAAAGAAGCCAAAGAGCGAGTTCAAATCATTCGACAACATATAGAAGTCGCTCAATCAAGACAAAATAGTTATGCAGATAAGAGAAGTCCTATTGCATTCCAAGTTGGAGATTATGTGTATCTGAAGGTATCCCCAATGAGGAGGGTGCAAAGGTTTGGAGTAAAGCGAAAACTTTCTCCTAGGTATATTGGACCATACCAGATCATTGCATGAAAAGGGCCAGTAGCCTACCAACTCTTGTTACCTCTAGAATGAAAGCTATATTCAGTGTTTTTCATGTCTCCCAACTCAAGAAATGTCTTCGTGTGCCCAAAGAAGCTATTGAACCCACTAGTATCAAGATTCAGTTGGATTTGACCTATGAAGAAAGACCTATTAGAGTGCTTGAAGAAATGGAAAGAGTGACTCATAGCAAAGTCATCAAGTTCTATAAGGTGATTTGGAATAATCATAGTGAGCAAGATGCTACGTGGGAACATGAGGACTATCTTTGTGAGGTTTATCTGAGCATCTACAAGGAATGGTAGGTCGCACAATCTCAGGATGAGATTTCTTTTAGGGGGAAGGGCTATAACACCCTAGGTGTTAAGCATGCATTTAACCTTGACATTGCATGAGCACAAGCATCATTGATCATTCATGAGCATGAGCATATCATGTATTCTATCTATGTTAGCTTATATTGCATGTGTTATTACTTAATTGCCTTACTTATGTTAGGGTTTTCATGTAACCAATGTGTAAAATGATTGTGGAACCTTAAGAGTACCTTAAACATGTTTAGAATATCATAAGGAACAACTTTGGTATTCATGACTAAGGCTAGTTTGGTCTCTAAGTCTTAGTTATAGTGTAAGTCATCATTTTAAGGTGGTATGTTTGACCTAGGGTGATGGCGGATATCTATGTGCTTGGTGCGAGAGTGTTGAACTAGATTATTAGCAAGCTTTACCGCACTCTCATTGTCACACAAAAGAGGTACCTTTTCTAGAACTATACCATAGTCTAGCAAAGTTTGCTTCATATAAAGTATTTGTGCACAACAAGCACCCACGGTAATGTATTCCACTTCGGCGGTGGACAAAGCCACACTATTTTGCTTCTTGGAGGACCAAGACATAAGTGATCTACCAAGCAAATGGCACCCTCTGGATGTGCTTTTCCTATTAACTTTGCAACCGGCATAATCCAAATCAGAATAGCCAACTAATTCAAATCGAGCTCCTTTGGGATACCAAAGTCCAATGCTTGGTATGTGCTTAAGATACCTAAGGATTCTTTTAACAGCAATCAAATGAGCTTCCTTAGGATTAGCTTGGAATCTAGCACACATACACACACTAAACATGATGTCAGGCCTAGATGCAGTTCAATACAACAAGCTACCAATCATAGAGCGGTAGAGAGTTTGATCAACCATTTTACCTCCCTCATCTAGGTCGAGATGTCTATTAGATGGCATTGGTGTCTTGATTGGCTTCCATTCATCCATATTGAACCTCTTGAGAAGATCCTTGGTATACTTTTCTTGAGAGATGAAAATCCCTTCTCTCATTTGCTTGACTTGAAAACCAAGAAAGAATGTAAGCTCTCCAATCATTGACATCTCAAACTCCTTCAACATCAATTCACCAAACTCTTTGCAAGAATCTTCATTTGATGATCCAAATATGATATCATCAACATATACTTGACAAATGAAGATCTCTCCATCAAGTTTCTTAGTGAATAGTGTGGTGTCGACCTTCCCAATGGTGAAGCCCTTCTCAATAAGGAAATCCCAAAGGTGTTCATACCATGCTCTTGGGGCTTGCTTAAGCCCATATAGCGCCTTGGACAACCTATAAACATGATTCAGATATCTAGGGTCTTCAAACCCAGGAGGTTGATCAACATAGACTAGTTCATTAATAAAGTCATTTAAAAATGCACTTTTAACATCCATTTGATATAGTTTCATTTCATAATGTGATGCATATGCAAGGAGGATACGAATGGCTTCAAGTCTTGCAACTGGTGCAAAGGTCTCTCTAAAATCCAACCCTTCAACTTGAGAGAACCTCTTTGCAACTAGTCTTGCCTTGTTCCTCACAACAATGCCTTGATCATCTTGCTTGTTGTGGAACACCCACTTTGTTCCAATGACTCTTACACCTTGTGGTCGCTCTTCAAGAGTCCAAACTTCATTGCAGGCAAAGTTGTTCAACTCTTCATGCATGACATTTATCTAATCAGAATCTTGAAGAACTTCTTCTACATTCTTAGGTTCAACACAAGAGACAAAGGAGTGATGTTTAATAAATGAAGCAAGTTTTTGAGATCGAGTCATTACACCCTTTGAAGGACTCCCTATGATGAGATCTTACAGATGAGCTTGTAGTAGAGGTGAATTTCTTCTATCAACCACTTGAGGGAGAGGTTGTGGAGCATCAACATCTTGTGCTTGTGCCACCATTTGATCATGAGAGATATGGGTATCTTCATTTTCTACTCTCCCATCTTTATCACCATCTTGTGGCACATTTAATGAAAAAGGTGGATCAATCACTTGTATATCATCTTCATCATCTTTGGGCTTGATGTCTCCAACCGGAATGTTCTTCATGGCCTTCCTCAATGGTTCATCACCTACATCATCAAGATTCTCATGTGCTCCTTGGGAGCTGTTAGATTCAACAAATTCCACATCATATGTTTCTTCAACCAAGCCGGTAGCATGATTAAATACTCTATATGCTTTGGACTTTGATGAGTAACCAACAAGAAAGCCAATATCACAACATCTTTGAAACTTCCCTAGGTGTTGCCGCTTCTTGTAGATGTAGCATTTGCAACCAAACACCTGAAAGAATGAGACGTTTGGCTTCTTCCTATTGAGCAACTCATAAGGTGTCTTGCCAAAAAACTTTTAAAGGAATAGGCAGTTGGATGCATAGCATGCAGTGTTGATAGATTCCATCCATAGAGCTTTGGGTGTGTTGTACTCATCAAGCATTGTTCTTGCAAGTGTAATGAGTGTTCGGTTCTTTCTCTCAACTACACCATTTTATTAAGGAGTGTATGTTGCGGAGACCTCATGCTTGATTCTAACTTCATCACAATAAGCTTCAATATTTGTGTTGTTAAATTCTTTACCATTATCACTTCTAATCTTCTTGAGCTTCACTTCAAACTCATTTTGTGCTCTCTTAGCAAACTTCTTGAAGCATGATGCAACCTCAGTCTTGTCATGAAGGAAGAACACCCATGTATATCTTGAGTAGTCATCAACAATCACAAGACAATAAAGATTTCCTCCCAAGCTCTTGTAAGTTGTTGGTCCAAATAAGTCCATGTGAAGGAGCTCTAGCACTCTTGTTGTTGATATGAAAGCTTTTGTAGGATGAGTGTTTGCAACTTGCTTGCCAGCTTAACATGCACTACAAAGCTTGTCCTTCTCAAATTTCACATCCTTCAATCCACTCACCAATTCATTCTTCATAAGATTCTTGAGTGAACTCATCCCAACATGAGCAAGTCTTCTATGCCATAGCCACCTAGCTTGACATGCACTACAAAGGTTGTTGTATCTAAATCCTTTGAATATAACTTGATTATCATCTTTCTTAGATACAACCACTTCCTTCTCGGTGAACAAGCATTGGAAGCCAAGATCACACAATTATCTAATGGATAGCAAGTTAAATCTCAATGAAGCAACATATAGCACATTTGAGATTGATTGATCATTTGATATTGCCACTTTGCCCAATCCTTTGACTTTGCCCTTTGAGTTATCACCAAATGTTATCCTTTATTGGCCATCAACCTCTTCATCTAGTGAGGTGAACATACAAGGATCACCGGTCATATATTGAGTGCAACCACTATCAATTACCCAATGACTTCCACCGGTCTTGTAGTTTACCTACACACAAGAGATCAAGCTTGTTTAGGAACCCAAACTTGTTGAGGGCCCTTGACTTTCTCAACAAGTTACTTTGCAACCCAAATTTTTTTAGGCCTATTCTTGTTGGGAGGTCCTAAAAACATGACTTTCATTTTACCACTAGAGTCCTTTCTAAGCATATAATGAGCATTGAAAGAAAAGGTCTAGCATGCTTGGGCAAGGGTTGTGGTGGTGGAGTTTGACACTCATGGGCAAAGTGACCTTCTTGTCCACACTCAAAACACCTCTTTGGCTTTGGCTTTGACTTGTGTTGATGTTGAGCTTGAGCCTTCTTCTCTTGATGTGCCAAGTACCTAATGCCACTTCTATCCATCTTCATGATGGTGTTCATGAGTAGCTCACTTTGAAGATGTTGACGTCTTGTGAATTTGCTCAACCTAGTCTTGAGATGTTCTTTTTCTAACTTGAGCTTCTTGTTCTCTTCTTTTAGCTCATCATGATTTTTCTCTTTCTTTAGTCTCTTGTTCTCTTCTTTGAGCTTCTCATTCTCAAGAGCTAGATCACTATCATGGTTAGGGTTCTCTATCACAATAGTGTTGGTGGTTGAAAGCTTCTCAAGATCTTTCTTTAGCTTCTCATTCTCATTCTTGATCTTGACATACTCATCATAGTTATCGGACTCAACCACTTGCTTGCCTTTGCTACTAGAACCTTGCTCAATGCTCTTAATAATCAAATCATCACATGATGTAGCTATATCAATCTTAACAACATGGTTAGTAGCATCATGTGGCTCATTGGATAAAAAGTCATGAGAGATAACAAGATTATCATGATTGATCTTGAGATTTGTATATTCTTCTTTTAGCATTTTGTAGCTAGTGATGAGCTCATTATGTATCCCCTCAAGTTTATCAAGTTTATCTTTAAGCTCTGTCTTAGAAGATTTGAGCTCCTTGAGTTTGGATGACATAGCATAATTTGCTTCTCTAAGCTCAACACTAGCCTTTTCCACTATGTCACATTTAGCTAAAAGAGAATCATTCTTAAGTTCTAGCTTTTCATTCTTAGCTCTTGACTTTCTAATGATCTTAGTGTATTGATTTAGCAATTTAACAAGATCATCATATGAAGGTGATTCAAATTCATCATCATCACTATCACTATCATCATTGCAAGCATGTTCATCACCACTACTTTCATCATCATTTGATACCTTTTGTTCACCCTTGGCCATAAGGCATAGGCGTGTAGAGGATGATGGAGGTGGTGTTGGTGAAGAGGATGAGGAATCAATCACAATAGCGGCCACTTTCTCATTTTCACTATCATCATTGGATGAACAACTGATGAATCAATATCCGTGAGCCAATCGCCGACAATGTATGCCTTGTCATTCTTCTTCTTCTTGTGGAAATCCTTATTCTTGCCATCCTTCTTCTTGTATGGCTTGTTTTTCTTCTTCTCATCATTATCTTCATCACTTGAGTCATCTTTCTTGCCCTTGTACTTCTTGTATTTGTCTTTCTTGGGCTTAGGGCATTTATGAGCTAGATGACCAAGTTTTTCACAATTGTAGCAATCCATCTCTAAGATTGGCTTCCTTCTATTGCTAGTGAAGAACTTCTTTTTCTTACCATCAAACTTGACACCATTCTTGTTGAGCTTCTTTAGCATTTTGGTGGTTCTTCTCACCATGAGAGCAAGACTTGCATCATCAATTTCATCATCACTTGAGCTCTCATACTCAATTCTTGCTTTTCCCTTCTCTTGGCTAGCCTTGAACACCAAGTCTTTGTCTTTCTTCTTGTTAGAGGAAGAGCCATCTTGAGGTGTGATGTGCATATACATTTCATGAGTGTTGATCTTTCCCAAGATTTGAGTTGGTGTAGCGGTGGAAAGATCACCTTAATGAAGTATAGTCACAATGTGTCCATATTTGTTAATGGGGAGGACACTCAAGATCTTTCTTACAATATCGGATGGTTGCATTTCTGTAAGTCCAAGCCCATTGACTTCCTCTACAAGACCATTTAAGTGTGAGTACATTTCATTTGCACTTTCTTTAGGAAGCATCTTGAAAGAATTAAGCTTTTTCATGACAAGATGATAGCGTTCCTCACGCTCACTCTTAGTTCCCTCATGGAGCGCACAAATGTCTGACCATAGTGTATGGGCGTCCTTATGGTTCCTCACATGGTTAAACACATCTTTGCAAAGGTCTCTAAAGATGGTGTTTCTAGCCTTTGCATTCTATTTTTCATAATTCACTTCATTGCCTTGAAGATGTGTGGGATCCCTAGGTTTTGGGAAGCCTTGAGAGGCAGCTCTAAGAATTCCAACATCTAAAGCTTCTAAGTAAGCCTCCATGCGAATTTTCCAATAAGGATAATCATCTCCCTCAAAGATAGGAGGAGGTCCATCCCCGTGAGATATCTTTCTCTAGGCGGTTAAGCCTAAATACATGAGCACAAGGCTCTGATACCAATTGGAAGGATCAAGATGCCCAAGAGGGGGGGGGGGGTAAATTGGGCTAATTCTAAAATTCTTTGCAATAATTAAACCCCACACTTAGCCCACTTCACCCCTTGTGCCTAGAATGTGTTTCTAATGTTCTACCGCACAAAAGTTTTGCAACCTAAGTTCCAATCCTACTCTAGCATGGCAATTCTAGGAATGTAAAGACAAGAATTGAATTGCTCAAATGTAAATGCTTAAAGTAAAGAGAGGAGAAGGAATGCGGCGATGTTTTGCCAAGGTATCGGAGAGTCGCCACTCCCCACTAGTCCTCATTGGAGCACCCGCGCAAGGGTGTAGCTCCCCTTGATCCGCGCAAGGATCAAGTGCTCTCTACAGGTTGATTCTTCAACACTCTGTCATGGTGAATCACCCATAACCGCTTACAACTTGAGTTGGGTCATCCACAAGCTCTATCAGATATTCACCAAACTCTCGATCACCACCAAGCCATCTAGGTGATGGCGATCACCAAGAGTAACAAGCATGAACTCTCACTTAACCACAACAAGCCTAATGAGAAGGGTGGATGCACACTTGCTACTCTTCTTGCACTAATGAGGCCTTAATCTTGGATTCCCAAATCTCAATCACCTCACTAGGCTCTTGCTCTCCAAAGCACTCTCAAGGGCATTTCTTAGCTGATCAAATGGGCAAGAGAGCCCCCTTGGATGACTAGAGGAAGTATTTATACCCTCTCATTCAAAACAAACCGTTAGGAGGTTGCGTCAACGTTCTGTAGGGTGATCAGACACTCTGGTCAAGGTGACTAGATGCTCCGGTTAGTTCTCTCCGCCATAGAGCCATTAAGTTGTGACCGAACTCCGACCTATGTCCGGTCAGCACTGACCGGACATGTCTGGTCATGAAAATTGCTCTCTAGACCCTTACTGATGTTGATCGGACACTAGAGCCTAGAGTCCAGTCGCTTCGCTATTCAACATCTGGTCAGTAACCAGAACCTAACCAACATCTAGTTAGCACTAACCAGATAGATCTGATCAGGATTCTCCCTCTCTGGAACCTTACTGGAGTTGGCCAGACTCTAGCACCCAGCGTCCAGTCACTTTTACACTTAGCATTCGGTCACAACCAGACAACTTCACCTTAATCAAATGAACTGACCAGACTCTACTGCCAATGTCTGGTCACACTAGGACCAGCGTTTGGTCAATATTTGACCCTCCATTCACTTCCAACTAAAAAACATATGTGAATGAAGTTTGCTCCAATTGATCTTAGGGCTACTTTGGAGCTACCTAGTGCTAAATTTGACAAGTGTGCATCACACCTAACCCACTAGACTCACCTAGGTCAAGCTACTAGTCCATACCCCCCTTAATAGTATGGCCAAAGGAAAAACAAAGTCCTAAACTACTCTAAGTGTCTCTTCAACACCAAACGACACTTAGAACTAGTCCATCCTTAACCTTGTCGTCCATCCTTTGAAAACCGAAACGATTTCTATCATAGTGGCATGACAACCATGATTGCCCAATCAATTGCCATTACCATGACCTAACTTAATTGCCTCTGCAAAACACGCGTTAGTCATAGTAATCACATATTGTCATTAATCACTGAAACCTAACTAGGGGCCTAGATGCTTTTAGATTTGAATCGCCATCTCTCTCGGACAGTGAGAAACTTGGCTAGTACCAACATCGTAGTAACTAGATTATGGAATATGATGGTTCAGATAAGCATGGAATTACTACACCGGCTATGGTTACTATTGTATGCTATCAAATGATATACCACATGTTTGGCATAGGTTAGTTGCTAATCTAGAGATGAATAGCTATAATTAACTTGATAACCAAAGTATAATTTTACAACTAAATTAGTCATGTTTTTTGCAAAATGTTGTCAAGCTAGCTCCACTTATAAAGCCTTGCATGATCCTTGGAGTCATTTTATTTTTGGTTTATGATGGGTAAGTCTAGCTGAGTACATTTGAGTACTCAGGGTTTATCCCACCATGTTGCAGGTGAAGTTCTCGGCCTGCTAAAGATGGTGGCTAATCGCCGGTGGTCTCGGTGACTCTATATTTATTTCTCATCTATATGCTTTTATCAGAGGATATCACTTATGCTAGCAATGTATTTGGAACTTATATTAATGTAATCATTTGAAAGCTATGTTGTTTTCACTAACCGATTTTGAAACCCAAACTTGTACTATTATTTATGAACCCATTTGTAATATTATTTCCGCTGCAACTCTACGTATGTGATGTGTATTTGCTTAATCATGCGATCTTGGTTGTGATGTTGATTTACCAAGGTCCTTCGTGACACTCGACGGACTACCTGGTTTGTATAAGTGAAAGTATGCGCATGTCAACATGTTAGCGGGGACAGCCGTACTTGATCTTATATAAATTGGGCGGTTCTATCACACTAGCCGCCCAGCTCGCTCACCACAGTCATTGCTCCACTATGTTTCCACCACCTCATTGAACCCGCCTTGTTGCTGGCCAAGCACGGTAAGGCCTCCTTGTAGCGTCGCGGCCATCGCCATCGTCTTGCCGCCGTGCCACGCCGCACGTGGCCAGACCGCCTCTGACCGCCATTCGTCGTGACTGTGTGTGCTCAGCGAAACCCTAATTTGGGCTATCTCGGTCAGCTCCGGTGGCTCACCGTTGACCCACGTCCGCTGTGCCGCCATGAGCGCCGCCATCACCCTTTGTGTTGGGAATTGACCTAAATAGCTAGCCCGGTGTGTGCGCAAGGTCATGGGGATCACTGTGGTGTCGGTGCCATCGCCGGAGAGCTCGCCGTCGGCGAACTCTGGCCAGTCAGCGCCGGTACTCTATTTTTGAGCCTATGACATGTGGGCCCCGCTGATTTGGGGACCCTAGCTGTCAGCGGCTTAGGTCTAGATGTTAGTTCATTTATTTCAAAAATGTATGTCAACTTTGAAATATTATAAGTGGAGTTGTAGATGTCCAATTCTGGTGAGCCAAAATTTATTGTAATCCTCATGAAGTGTAGTGTTTTATAAAAATTTGAAATGTACAGTTTCTGGTATTTTTCTTGGTGATTAAAATATAGTTAAATAAGTGCTTTTTGAATGTTAGTAATCTTGTAAATTAGATATCTTGAGCTAGAAAAGTAAAAAAAATTTATTCTAATTTTTTGGTCTTGTATTGACATGCTTTAGCTAGGAAAAATAATAAACTTGCTGTAAACTTGATTGAAATAGGGTCTTTCTATTTATCTATTAATAAATGGCATTTTCTGAGGAAAATTGTAGGGATAAAAATATGTAACTTATTGCTATGTAAATTTTTGTATAGTAGTATGGCACTATTATGAAGCTAGGAAAAATATATAATATGTTGTTTGACACTTTTCTATAGGGTTAACTATTTTCACTAAAATAGGCCTTGCTAGCTTGTCATTTTTGTAAAGGATGTTATACATGGTCAAATGGCATGAAATTTTTATAGTAGTCTGTTGGGAGAACTTGAAAGCCACTGTAATTTTCTAAGAATTTATTGTGCACATTTGATATATGTTTGTTATTTTCCTTAATTATATAATTAAATTAATAAAGGCATTTAAATGAATAGATTGGGCTTTACCATTATATTTTCTTGAGTGTATTTGATGTTCCTGAACTGTTGGTATAGTTGGTGATGTCAAATTTGGAATGCTTATATGTAGTAAAAATGTTGTTGCTCTATAATTTGATTTAGAAGTATTTTCGGACATATTCTGTTGTTGGGCATGTTGCATAGTCAAAATTATGTTTGCTGTAGAAATGGTTAATAACAAAGTTGTAGGTAACTTCTTCATCTATCTTGTGTTAAAATTTTAGGGCAATAGGCCAAAGGGTTTAGGAGTTATAGCTGTTTAAAGTTAGTCTCCCGAAATGCTTGTTCTCTAGAAATTCTGGACAGTACTGGATAGATTACCTGTTTTGTTTAGGATAGATTGTGAATTAGCTTTTGGTGATTAAATAAGAGTTGTAGGAAATTTCATAAGATTTGCAGAGAGTCCAAGATCATAGCATTTAGATAAGTAGAACTTCAGTTATGATGTAAACTAGTAGCTGCTATGTGCAGCTCTGAAATTGTCTTGTGTAGAATTTCGGTAATGAATAGAGAAGAGATATGCACCTACTCAGTAAACAAGGAGTTAGCATTGTTATCATTGTGCTACTTAACCTCATTGTTGCAGCATGTATAGTCCCCTATCACATCATCTATGATCCTTCTTATGCATTCATGAGACTTACTTATGCATATGCATGCAATAGGTGCAACCGAGGAGATCACATTGGTGGAGCTCGACGTCGATCCACAGGAGGAGAACCAAGAGGTGCAGCACCAGGAGGTTCCTAGAGAAGGAGAGCCTAAAGTTGATCACCTTCCTAAGTGCCCGGATCACTAGCCTGCAACTTTCATGAAAGGCAAGCCCCGGAGCATTATTAAGTCTCCCTACTTTATTAATGTCACCTAAAGTTATTCGTATTGATGCATTACGTGACAGGAGCTGTTTGGAAACACTTGCTGCATATTACCTTTCCTTGACCAGAAATATCTACCATGAATCCTATTTAAGTCCTAGAATGCTTATTGTGCTTAGCTATGCTTAGACAGGTAGAAGTCGGATGATTTCCTGTCACCTACGAGCTATAGGCGATAACTTGATCACGGTTGGCTATATTATGCTATCATGGAACATAACCTAGTACTGTTGAATAAATGGAGACCCGATGGAGTCTTATGCTGTGATATCATAGTGATTCCATCTATGTCATTTAAGGACTGGTCGTTGGAGGTCATCTTGTCATATTGAATGCATGCCTCTCACATAGTTGGCCAGATAAGTCATTTTGACTGCGAAGCCGAGTAGCTCAACTCAGGCTAGGGACACGAGCAATTAAAGTGTGCACCCTAGAGGCAGTAAGGATGTGTGGAGAGCTAATGGCATAAGCCCAAGGATGGGTTAGAGTCCCAAGCCCCCTTGGCAGATTGGTTGTATCTTTGAGGGTGTGGCGCTGGTCCTACCCAACGGGGGAAGTATGGGTGTGTGTTAGGAATAATTCCCCATCTAGGTAGGAATCGATTCAATCACCGTCTCTTCTGGATAGTGAGATCTTGATAGGATCACACTTCGTCGTAGTAATTGATGGAAGTGTGGTTATGAGATTATGCAAGAACTCAACTGGATATGGTTATTATTGTGATGACTTAATGGTACCAACATATTTGGCATAGGATAGTGCTAATGTAATATGAGATAGGATTAATAACTGGTGATTCACAATTAAAGAGATATTGGATAACTTGTGCTTTTTATGCAAATATTGTCTACCAGCTCTACTTATAAAGCCTTGCATACTCCTTGGTGCCTTAGCATTTTAGTTGGATGGGTAAGTCTAGCTGAGTATCTTCTCGTACTCTAGGTTTTATTCCCATTGTTGTAGATAATGTTATGTATCATAGCTACTGCAAGAACTGCTTTGCTCCTGCAGTGGATGAGGACTAGGACCATGGGCAATGGTCATTCTATGTATCATCTCACCCTTGTGCTTTTGGTTGGAGATGACTATGAAACTGGCTTTGTATTAAACTATGTGTGATGTTGAGGTCAAGCTATTTTGCTTCCGCTACTTTCAAACTTGGTTTGTAATAATTATTCAAACTCCGATGTATGAGAAATATTTGTGAATTATGATGTAACATGTAACCGGTTATGTTGAATCTCTACGATCTTGGTTTGTATGTTGGTTGCTTGAGATCCTTCGAGATTTTACTGGACTACCAAGTTTATATGGGCTCAAGTATGACAGTTTGATCGCTTTGGTGATTGCTTTTGTACTTCTGCTCTTATAAATTGGAGGGTTCTGTGATAGCAACCTTTCCCATCATGAACCCTTTAGAGAGTAGGAAGTCCCTCAATCTCTCATACCATGCTCTAGGTGCTTGTTTCAAGCCATACAATGCTTTCTTCAACTTGTACACATGGTCGGACTTCTTGTCATCTTCAAAACTAGGTGGTTGCTCAACATATACTTCTTCATTGGTGTAACCATTGAGAAATGCACTCTTAACATCCATTTGATAGAGTTTGATGTTGTGGGCACAAGCACAGGCTAATATGATTCTAATTGCTTCCAATATAGCAACCGGGGCATATATTTCTCCAAAGTCAAGACCTTCAACTTGTGTATAGCCTTGTGCTACCAATCTTGCTTCCTTACTACTATCCCATCTTGATCTTGCTTGTTTCTAAAGACCCATTTGGTTCCAATCACATTGTGTCCCTTTGGTCTCTCTACCAATTCCCATACTTGATTTCTTGTGAAGTTATTCAATTGTTCATGCATAGCATTCACCCAATCCACATCCTTCAATGCTTCATTTATTTTATTTGGTTCAATAGATGACACAAAAGAAAAAAGCTCACAAAATGAAGCTAATCTTGATCTAGTTTGCACACCTCTTGAAATATCACCAATGATAGTGTCCAATAGATGATCCCTTGCAATATTGGTTGGTTGGAGGATTGGAATTTGATTGCTTGCACTTGCTTGATCATTTGGTTGAGATGATGCGCTAGCCACTTGATCTTGTTCATAATCATGAGAGCCACTTGTACTAGCTTGATTTGTATCATCTTGCACATTTGAGTTAGAGAGCATTTGCACTTGATCATCTTCATCATCACTCACTTGCCTAGGCCTCAATTCACCAACATCCATGTTCTTCATGGCATTTAAAAGTTGAATGCCTCTAACATCTTCCAAGTTCTCATTCTCTTCTTGTGAACCCTTGGTTTCATCAAATTCAACATCATGAACTTCCTCAAGAGTACCACTATCCAAATTCCAAACTCTATATGCTTTTCTTGTAGTGGAATAACCAAGTAGGAATCCTTCATCACATTTCTTGTCAAACTTGCCCAATCTAGTGCCTTTCTTTAAGATATAGCATTTGCAACCAAAGACCCAAAAATATGCAATGTTAGACTTTCTACCATTCAAGAGCTCATATGGTGTCTTCTCTTTCAATGGGTGACAATAGAGGCGGTTGCTACAATAGCAAGCCATGTTGATAGCTTCAGCCCAAAAAGATTGACTCATATTGTATTCACTAAGCATAGACCTTGCCATATCAATGAGTGTTCTATATTCTTCCTCTCAACAAGGCTATTTGATTGTGGAGTGTACTTGGCCGAGAATTGATGTTTAATTCCAAATTCATCACACAACTAATCAATTCTAGTGTTCTTGAACTCACTACCATTGCCACTTCTAACTCTCTTGATGGTTGTTTCAGACTCATTGTGAATGCCCTTGACAAATGATTTGAATGTTGCAAACACATCACTTTTGTCCACTAGAAAGAATACCCATGTGTATCTAGTGTAATCATCCACTATCACAAAGCCATATTTGTTTCCATCGACGCTAGTGTATTGTGTTGGCCCAAACAAATCCATGTGTAATAACTCAAATGCTTTACTAGTGCTCATCATGCTTTTCTTAGGATGGGTGTTTTCAACTTGTTTTCTGGCTTGATAAGAGCTACAAAGCTTATCCTTCTCAAACACAACATCTTTCAAGCCTTTGACCAAGTCATGCTTAACTAATCTATTCAATTGTTTCATTCCAACATGACCAAGCCTTCTATGCCATAACCAACCCATGCTAGACTTAGTGAACAAACATGTAGATAGTTGAGCTTCACTAGCATTGAAATCAACCAAGTATAGATTCTCATATCTAAAGCCCTTGAAGATCAAGTTAGAGCCATCTACACTTATGATCTCTACATCATCTACCCCAAATATGCATTTGAATCCAAGATCACACAACTGAGCCATGGATAACAAATTGATGTTCAAGCTCTCTACTAGCAACACATTGGATATGCTCATGTCATTTGATATTGCAATCTTACCAAGTCCTTTGACCTTGCCTTTGCCATTGTCACCAAATGGGATACTATCATAACCATCATTGCCATTGGTATTGATTGAGTTGAACATTCTTTCATCATCGATCATGTGTTGAGTGCACCCACTATCAAGAACCCAGTGCCTTCCTTTGGCTTTGTAATTGACCTACAAAAAAAGATCAATTCTTTTTAGGTACCCAAACTTGCTTAGGTCCTTGAAGGTTAGTCACTAAGTTCTTTGGTATCCAAATGACTTTCTTCTTTGAGCCCATCCATGGTGCACCAATAAACTTAGCATTTATGCCATTTGCTCCCTTGGTACACATAGAAAGAATTAATCTTAATTGAGGATACATTAGCATTTTTGCTCTTGTTCTTGCATTCATGCTCTTTATGATCAACTTGCTTGCAACTAGTGCAAAACCGACCATTGTTCTTCATAGAACTAGTCTTATAAGGAGCAAAGCCCGCCTTGCCTTTCTTGGGGGTATAGTCCAATCCCTCTTTGTAGAGAGAAGCTCTTTGGCTACCCAAGCACATAAGCAAGCAGTCCTCACCACCATAGGCCTTAGCCAAGGTATAAGTGAGCTCATTGACCTCCTTCTTGAGGGTCTCATTCTCAACCATTAGTGAGGCATCACAAGTGAAACCATCACTACTAGATGAGGTGGAAGTAGAAGTGCTACAAGAAGGGTTAGTGGGAGCAACAATGATAGGCTTATATAATGATTCATCAATTAAGTCACAAGTTAAGCCTACATTACATGTCTCAACATGCTTCTTATTATTTTGCTCATTAAGTAAAGAGGAATGAGCTTTTTCAAGCTTCTTATGAGCTTTGCCAAGCTTCTCATGGGCTTCCTCAAGCCTCTCATGAGATGCTTTGAGCTCATCAAAGGCTTGCTTAAGGACTTTTATTTCCTTACACAAGCTTTTGCATTCCCTTCTCTTAATGTCGAAGTGTTCTTTAGCATCATCTAGCATGTCAAGTAGTTCATCCTTAGTTGGTTCATCATCATCACTATCACTTTCATTTTCATTTTTATTTTCATTATCATGTTCCTCATCACTTCCATCATCACAAGTTTGTACCTTAGTGGCCTTAGCCATGAAGCATGATGGAGTGTTGAAGAGAGAAGGCTTCTCATTGATAGAATGCTTGCAAGTGCCTTCTTCTTGGTGGTCTTGTCATCATCACTATCATCATCACTTGAGGAAGCATTACTATCCCAAGTGACCACATATGAACCACCCTTCTTCTTCTTATTATTGAAGGTCATCTTGTCCTTCTCTTTTTGTCCTTCTTGTTCTTCTTGTCATCATCATTGTCACTATTGTATGGACATTGAGCAACAAGATGATCTTTGCTTCTACAATTAAAGCACCTTCTTGACTCTTCCTTGTTCTTAGATGAAGACTTCTTTCTTCTAGCATGGTAGTCCTTCATCATGAACTTGCCAAATCTCTTGACAAAGAGAGCCATCTTCTCATCATCCATCTCATCAAAGCTCAAGTATTCATCTTCACTTGATGATTCTTGTTTTGCTTTGCCCTTGGATGATGTGGCCTTGAATGCCACACTCTTCTTGTCATCCTTCTTCTCCCTCTTTTCTTCCTTCTCATCATCATCTCTATAAGCATCATCGATCATGATATCTCTCAAGATTTGGTTTGGTGTCATTGTGTCCAAACCGGTCCTCACTAGCAAGGTGACCAATATGCCAAATCTTACGGGTAAGCATTTCAAGAACTTACGAGAGAAGTCCTTGTCCTCCACCTTCTCACCAAGTGCTTTGAGATCATTGACAAGCACTTCCATCTAATGGAACATGTCCATCACACTCTCATCTTCCTTCATCTTGAAGCTAGCAAATTTCTCCTTGAGAATGTATGCCTTTGCACCCTTCATTGCCTTAGTGCCCTTGAATGATTCTTCTAACATCTTTCAAGCCTCATGAGCCATCTCAATATTCTTGATTTGCTCAAATATTCTCTCATTAATTGCATCATGAATGGAACTTAGAGCAATGTCATTATTTTGGAGAAGCACTTCTTTGGCCGTGGTGGGATTCTCTGGATCGGCAATCTCGATTTTGGTTTCTACCACCTTCCACACCCTTCTATTGATTGACTTGATATGTGTGGTCATCTTTGACTTCCAATATGGATAATTTGTGCCATCAAATTGGGGTGGCTTCTTGGTATTGTTGATTTGAGCCATTTCTACACCAAATGTTGTTAAGCCTCAAATCATGGTTACCTTGGCTTTGATACCACTTGAAAGGTCCTAATGGCTAGAGGGGGGAGTGAATAGCCTATTCAAAATTTCTACAACAACACTTAGCAACCCAGTTAGACAAATATGAGGCGAAGCGAGTGTTGCGCTAGCCTACTAAAAATGCAAGTCACCAACCACAATTCTAGTTTTTCCCTATCCACACAATGGCTATGTTACTACACTAGGTAAGTGTGCTCTCAAAGGCTAACTAAAGAGCCACACTAACCAAACTAACAAGCTCTCATGACTAGCTATACTAAAGAGCTTGACAACTAGTTTGCAGTAATGTAAAGAGAGAGAGCAAGATGGTTATACCGCTGAGTCAAGGAATGAACCAATCAATTACAAGAATGAATACCAATGAAGACCAATCACCTCAGAATCAAATGATGACACAATAATTTTTTACCGAGGTTCACTTGCTTGCTGGCAAGCTAGTCCTCATTGTGGAGATTCACTCACTTAGTGGTTCACACGCTAATTGGCATCACATGCCAAACCCTCAATAGGGTGATGCATAACCAACACAAGATGAGGATCACACAAGCCATGAGCAATTTACTAGAGTACCTTTTGGCTCTTCATCAGGGAAACAAGAACCCCTCACAATCACCATGATCAGAGCCGAAAACAATCACCACGATTAGAGCCGAAAACAATCACCAACCTCCGCTCGATGATCCTCACTGCTCCAAGCCATCTAGGTGGCGGCAACCACCAAGAGTAACAAGAGAATCCCATAGCAAAACACGAACACCAAGTGTCTCTAGATGCAAACACTCAAGCAATGCACTTGGATTCACTCCGAATCTCACAAAGATGAAGAATCAATGATGGAGATGAGTGGGAGGGCTTTGGCTAAGCTCACAAGATTACTATGTCAATACAAATGGCCAAGAGAATGAGATAGAGCTGGCCAAACGATATTTATATACTCCCCCAAATAATAGAGTTATTAGCTCAATTATTGGGCAGACTACGGGATGACCGGACAAACCAGTCGTGTGCACCGGACATGTCTGGTGTGGTGATCTAATGCATCCAGTCGTAGCCTGACCACCACATGTCCCATTCAAATTGTTTAGCCATTCACGCCCAATGGCTATCTCTACACACAGTAGTACTAGTGATCGGAAGCACCATTTGAAAATGACCGAATGTGGGAGACGCAGCATTTGGTCGAGTCCAGAGAGCTCCCAGAGTCGATCTGGGCCGACCGAACGCGTCCGGTCACACCAGACTGGACGCTCCTAGTGTCCGATCAATTATAGCATTGAAAACCCAAGACTTGCTAGTTCACACTGGACACATCTAGTGTGGCAACCAGACACGTCTGGTCCCTACATCCAGTCGCTACGTCCGGTCAAGTCCAGAGAGCTCATAGAGCTGCTTAACTTCTACCGGACGCGTCCGGTGTGGCCCACCGGATGCACCCCTACGTTCGGTCCACTCTAGGCCAACACCCACGCTCCAAGTCACCTCAACTGAATGCTAAACAATGATTTCTCAGCGTTCAGTCACTGCTATGACCTAGAGTCCGATCACCTCATCAACTCTGCCACGCCTGCCCAGAATACTGGATGCGTCCGGTATGGATATCAGACGCATCCAGTCACGTCGAGAAGATACCAGGCACGTTCGATCCTCATGTCGGACGCATCCGGTCACCCCGTAACCAACACATTCAACTCTATCTTCTTTACCCTTGCTCAAATGTGCCAACCACCAAGTGTATCACCTTATGCACATGTGTTAGCATATTTTAATAAATGTTTTCAAGGGTGTTAGCACTCCACTAGATCCTAAATGCATATGCAATTAGTTAGAGCATCTAGTGGCACTTTGATAACCATATTTTGATATGAGTTTCACCCTCTTAATAGTACAGTTATCGATCCTAAATGTGATTACACTCGCTAAGTGTCTTGATCACCAAAACAAAAAAGCTCCTATCAAGTTTCACCTTTGACTTGAGCTTTTTGTTTTTCTTTCTTCTTTTCCAAGTCCAAGCATTTGATCATCACCATGCCATCACCATCATCATGTCATGATCTTCATTTGCTTCACCACTTCGAATGTGTCACCTATCTCATAATCACTTTGATAGACTAGGTTAGCACATAGGGTTTCATCAATTCAACGAAACCAAACTAGAGCTTTCAAGAGGAGAAGCAGCCCGGGTGGCATGATCGGACGCTGGAGAGAGCCACATGACCTAACATGGTGAAGACACTATTCATGCATTAGGTCAGTGGCTAAGGCGCACGCGCGATAGAGAGAGCGACCGGACACTGTGGCATGTCAGGTCATCTTTGATCGAGTGCATCTGGTCATAAAAAAGCCACTCTAGGATGTTACTAATGTTGACCTGACATAGAGTGTATCAGAGTTCGATCGTTAGAATAGCGCGTCCGGTCATTGGGTTGACTCGACGCTAACTGTTTTGTGACCATTGGGATCGAATGCGTACTATTTAAAACAGGGACACGTGGATGACATCGGGTGACCGAACTCACTCGACCGGACGTAGGGCAGCGTCTGGTCGGCCCGATACTGCCCAACAGCTCTTTAAGTCTTAGGGCTCTATAAATAGGAAGGTACCCACTTGGGGCTCACTCTCTTGGCACTTTTATATTCCTAACATCCTTGTGAGCCTAAGCAAACACCTTGGATCATTGTGGCTATGGATTTCTTGTTTCTCTTGGTGGTTGCCGCCACCTAGTCAGCTTGGAGCAGTGGAGGAGCTTCGACATGAGTTGGTGATTGTTTGTGGCTAGCTCCGGTGATTGTGAGGGGTCTTGTACCTTCCCCGATGGAGAGCCAGAAGGTAACTCTAGTGGATTACTTGTGTCATGGAGTTACCTCACTTGTGGGTAGGTTCTTGTGATATTAAATTGTGTGGATGAGGTTTGTGTAACACCTCTTAGCCGTCGAACCACCAAGAGTTGGTCAACACAGCAGGGACTAGTGTGCCGGCAAGCATGTGAACCTCAGAAGAAAAATTGATTGTCTCTTGCCCCTTGGTATTCTCCCAGTGATTGAATTGGTATTTATCTTATGATTGGTTCACTTCTCTATGCGGCGGTATAATCACCCTACTCACTCATTTACATTCCCGCAAATTAGTTGTAGCAAGCTCTTTAGTGTAGCTAGAATTGAGAGCTTGCTTTGTAGCTTAAGTTCATCTAGTGGAGCTCTTTAGTATAGCAAGTGTGAGAGCTCTTAGTGAGTAGTGACTTATCCAATTGTGTGCCTAGTGATTATAGTAACTAAAATTGTTGGATAGGTGGCTTACAACCCTTGTAGAGCTAGAGCAAGTTTGCATTTTGCTATTTGTCATACTAATTAAATTGCTCTAGTGATCTTGTAGATTTTTTAAATAGGCTATTCATCCCCCCTCTAGCCATATTAGGACCTTTCAAGTGGCATTGGAGCCATGGTCACTGTTTGATTGAAGGCTTAACAACCTCGGTGTCAAATTATGGCTCAAGTTGTGTTCAACCATGTGGGGGCAAACCACAGTTCTTTGATGGCACATGCTATGATTATTGGAAGAGAAAGATAAGGATGTATCTTGGTTCAATCAATGACCAAGTGTGGGATGTGATCGAGAGTGACTATGTGATTCTTGATCCAGACAATCTCACCAACACCGACAAGGCGAACAAGCAATGCAATATAATGGCTCTCAACACCATTAACAATGCCATTGATTCCAAGGTGTTTGAGCAAATCAAGGATTGTGAGAAAGCTAGTGAAGTGTGGAAGAGATTAGAGGAGACCTATGAGGCACACCGGCGGTGAAGAGTGCCAAGCTATACATCATCAAGAACAAGTTGACAAGTTTTAAGATGAAGGCTGATGAGAGCATTCCGAAGATGTTTCATAGATTGCAAGTAATTGTCAATGATTTGGAGGCTTTGGGAGAAAAGATCAATAATAATGATGTCTCTCATCAGTTCTTGATGTGCTTACCTCCTAGATTTGAGACATTGAGATTGATCATCATTAGAGGAGGATTGAAGCAGCTCGCCCCTAACCAAGTACTAGTTGATGTCATGACACAAGAGACATACCATGTGGAAAGGAAGGGGGTTGACAAGGATGACAAGAAGGAAGATGAAGACATGAAGAAGAAAAGTGTAGCATTCAAGGCTAGCTCATCATCCAAGAACAAGGGCAAGTCCAAGAAAGAAGAATCAAGTGATGATGAAGATGCTAGTGACATTGATGATGAAGCCAGGGCTCTCTTTGTACGCAAGTTTGGAAGATTCATGAAGAAGGGGGTTATGGTGCAAGAAAGAGAAGAGACAACAACAAGAGCAAAGATTATCTAAGGAGATGCTACAAATGCAAGAGCTTGGATCACATTATAGTAGAGTGTCCCTACAATAGTGACAATGATGAGGATGAGAAGAAGCATAAAAAGGAGAAGAAAGAAAAGGAGAAGAATGAGAAGAAGATGACCTTCCAAAAGAAGAAGAAAGGTGGAGGCTATGTGGTGACATGGGATAGTGATGGCTCTTTGGATAGTGCTGACTCTGGTGATGATGGCAAGAAATCTATCAAGAAAGCACTAGCAAGCATTGCCATCAACAACAAGCCTTCCATCTTTGACACTCCATCGACATGCCTCATGGCAAAGAATACCAAGATAAAATATGATGTGAGTGATGATGATTGTGAAAGTGATGATTGTAGGAGTGATGATGAGAAGGAGTACACCAAGGAGGAGCTCATGGACATGTGTGAGCAAGTGCACACTTGCTTTGAGATGAAGAGAAAGGAGTGCAAAGAATTATGCAAGAAGATCAAATCTCTTGAGCAATCCTTTAACGAGCTCAATGCCTCTCATGAGAGTCTAAGGGAAGACCATGAGATGTTTGGCAAAGCTCACTCTAAGCTTGAAAAGGCTCACTCCTCTCTCCTCCAGCAAGTCATGGAGGAAGAAACAAAGAAGGAGCAAGTGATTGTGTCTTGTGATGTGGGACTAACATGTGATATTATTGATGAATCTTTTTATAAGCTCATTGTTGTTGCTCTCACTAACCCTTCTTGTAGCACTACCACTTCTACTTCACCTTTGAGTGACAGTTTCACTTGTGATGCCTCACTAATGGTGGAAAATGAGACCCTCAAGAAGGAGGTGAATGAGCTGACTCGTGCCTTAGGCAATGCCTATGGTGGAGATGCCTGCTTGCTAAAGTGCTTGGGTAGCCAAAGGTTTTCTCTTAATAAAGAGGGATTGGGCTATACCCCCAAGAAAGGCAAGGTGGCCTTTATCACTCCCAAAGCTAGCTTTGTTAAGGGCAACGATTGGTTTTGTAATAGATGCAAACAAAGTGGGCATATAGAGCAATGTTGCAAGACTAACAAGAACAAGCAACCTAATGTATCATCAATTAGATTTGATTCTTGTTACATGCTTGTTAAGGGTGCCAATGGTGTGAAGGCTAAGTTCAATGGTACACCAATTGTGGGCCCAAAGAAGAATGCCATTTAGGTACCAAAGACCTTGATAACTAACCTTTAAGGACCCAAGGAAGTTTGAGTATCTAAAAAGAATTGTTCTTTTGTAGGTCAATTATCAAGCCATAGGAAGGCATTGGGTGCTTGATAGTGGGTGCACACAACACATGACCAGTGATTCAAGTATGTTCAATTCAATCAATGAAAATGAGAGCAATGGAATTGATAGTATCACATTTGGTGACAATGGAAAAGGCAAAGTCAAAGGTCTTGGTAAGATTGCAATATCCAATGACTTAAGCATTTCCAATATGCTACTAGTAGAGAGCGTGAACTTCAACCTATTGTCGGTAGCTCAATTATGTGATCTTGATTTCAAGTGCATATTTGGTGTGGATGATGTAGAAATCATAAGTGTAGATGACTCTAACTTGATATTCAAAGGATTTAGATAAGAGAATCTATACTTGGTTGATTTCAATGCTAGAGAAGCTCAATTATCAACATGTTTGCTCACTAAGTCTAGCATGGGTTGGTTATGGCATAGAAGGCTTGGTCATGTTGGAATGAAACAATTGAACAAGTTGATCAAGCATGATCTAGTTAGAGGATTGATGGATGTCACATTTGAGAAAGATAAGCTTTGTAGTGCATGTCAAGCCAGAAAGCAAGTTGGTAACACACATCCTAAGAAGAGCATGATGAGTACATCTAAGGCATTTGAGTTGTTGCATATGGATTTGTTTTGACCAACCACTTACACTAGCATTGGTGGAAACAAATATAGATTTGTGATTGTGGATGATTTCACTAGATATACATGGGTGTTCTTTCTTGTTGACAAAAGTGATGTGTTTGCAACCTTCAAGACTTTTATCAAGAGAATACACAATGAGTTTGAAACAACCATCAAGAAAGTGAGAAGTGACAATAGAAGTGAATTTAAGAATACAAGAGTTGATGATTTGTGTGATGAGTTTAGAATTAGGCATCAATTTTTGGCCAAGTACACTCCACAATCAAATGGCCTAGTTGAGAGGAAGAATAGAACCTTGATTGATATGGCAAGATCAATGTTGAGTTAGTACAATGTGAGTCATTCCTTTTGGTCCAAAACAATCAACATAGCTTGCTACTATAGCAACCAACTCTATTGTCACCCCATGATGGAGAAGACACTATATGAGCTCTTGAATGGAAGAAAGCCCAATATTACATACTTTTAGACTTTTGGTTGCAAATGCTACATCTTGAAGAAAGGCATAAGATTGAGTAAGTTTGAGAAAAAGTGTGATGAAGGATTCTTGCTTGGTTACTCCTCTACTAGCAAGGCTTATAGAGTTTGGAATTTGGCTAGTGGTACTCTTGAGTAGGTTCATGATGTAGAATTAATGAAACCAATTGCTCCCAAGAGGAAGATGAGAATCTAAATGATGTGAGAGGCACTCAATTGGTCAATGTAATGAAGAACATGAACATTGGTGATATAAGGCCTAGAGAGGTGATTGATGTTGAAGATGACAAGAATCAAGTGCTCCCTAATTCAAATGTGCAAGCTAGTGGCTTTCATGATCAAGGTCAAGCAAGTGCTAGTGATGACAAAGTACAAGATCAACAAGTGGCTAGTTCATCATCTCAACCAAGTAATCAATCAAATGCAAGCAATCAAGTGCAAGTGCTCCAACCTACCAATGTTGCAAGAGATCATCCTTTGGATTCTATTATTGGTGATATCTCAAGAGGTGTGCAAACAAGATCAAGATTGGCATTATTTTGTGAACACTTCTCATTTGTCTCATCCATTGAAACAAAAAAAATAGATGAAGCTTTGAAAGATGTTGATTGGGTGAATGCTATGCATGAAGAGCTAAACAACTTCACAAGAAACTAAGTATGGGAGTTAGTTGAGAGTCCTAAGGATCATAATGTGATTGGAACCAAATGGGTCTTTTGGAATAAGCAAGATCAAGATGGGATAGTTGTAAGGAACAAAGCAAGATTAGTGGCTCAAGGTTACACTCAAGTTAAAGGTCTTGACTTTGGAGAAACATATGCCCCGGTTGCAAGATTGGAAGCAATTAGGATCTTGTTAGCCTATGCTTGTGCCCACAACATCAAGTTGTACCAAATGGATGTAAAGAGCACATTTCTCAATGGGTACATCAATGAGCTTGTATTTATTGAGCAACCTCTTAGTTTTGAAGATGAGAAAAAAACCCAACCATGTCTACAAGTTAAGAAAGGCTTTGTATGGATTCAAGCAAGCACCTAGAGCATGGTATGAGAGATTGAGGGATTTCCTACTCTCTAAGGGATTTAAGATGGGTAAGGTTGACACCACTCTCTTCACCAAGAAGCTAGGCAATGACTTGTTTGTATTGCAAATCTATGTTGATGACATTATTTTTGGATCAACCAATCATGATTTTTGTAAGGAGTTTGGAAAGATGATGGCAAGTGAATTTGAGATGTCTATGATTGGAGAGCTTAGTTACTGCCTTGGTATACAAATCAAGCAATTGAAGAGTGACACATTTGTGAGTCAAGGCAAGTACATCAAAGACATGCTCAATAAGTTTGGCATGGATGATGCTAAAGTGTAGGATCTCTGGTTGGCCTAGATGGGGGTGAATAGCCTATCAAAACAAACACTCAAACTTTTATCAAATTCACCCTATGGCACTGCCGCTCTGGAGGGTGGCACTGCTGGACTGCAGCACTACTGGAATAGAATAGCGGCACTGCCGCACCTATAGACAACTTCAAGTCATAGTTCAAAATCAGGGAATGGAAACTTAGATCAGAGAAATTTCTCAACCTACTGCAAGCATGATAGTCATAGATCAAGAGCTAAAAGTTGTAGGAACACCACACACAAGTAGATCAACTAGAAACCCTAGAAATCACCTCAACCAACAATATGAAATGCAAGTAATGTAAATCAAGCACAAGTGTCAAAATGATTTATCACGTGGTTTGGCTTGCCACTAAGGCTTGCCTACCTCCACGTTGTTGAGGTTAGCCACTAAGGCTTAGGTCTTTCTAACCCTTCCTCATTCTCAAGTCAAGAGCTTAACTCTTGAGATGAGGGGTGAGTTTACTAGCTTCAAGAGATGGTTACAAACCTCCCAGGGCTGCCACACAAGTTGTCAAGTCCCACGGGCGACGCTCTAGCCGGCTAGGAGCCAAGCTCCAAGAGTAACAAACACAACTGCCAGCTAAAATATAAACCAAGTGCTCTTTTGAGTTGAGGAGTCAATGGAGCTGCTCTCTAATCGAGTTTTAGACCCTTTTCTCTCAAGGATTGATGGGAAAATCAATGGATTTGCTTGAGGGCTCAAGGTCACTAATGGAGGAAGAGAGAGAGGGCTCCTTTTCTATTTTGGGCGTGTTGGAATGAGCAGGAGGAAGAAGATAGCCATTGGGGAGGAAGAGGATGGGTATAAATATCCCCTCAGCCCCAACGATCACTTAAGTCATGGCAGTGCCATGGCTTAAGTGCAGCAGTGCCTCTCTTCAAGTGTGGCAGTGCCACACCAGTCAAGACAGCAAGGGTAAGAGTGAAGTTTAGGCTATCTTGGCTGTGAATCTGAGGATGCATATGTATGTTTGAGCACTTGATAGCATATGTTAGCTTAAGCATTATGTTCCCCTTTATAGTACGACTTTTCCTATACTCAAATTCAAAATATAAAAGAATTTAAATCTCCTTTGAGTTTGAAGCCATCAACATTTGTAATTGGGGGCTCCTTCGTTTTGTGTAGCATCTTGAATATAAATTCTCTATTTGTCATCTCGATAAATCTTATTAGTTCTCTAATTGTGTGGTCATTATCACCAAAACCCACAATTAGGGCTTGATTGCACTTTCAATCTCCCCTTTTTTGGTGATTGATGACAACCCAATTAGAGCTTACAAAAGATATGAAATAAATACTAAGATTTTTCGAGCCATGGGTGTAGAGCCTCCCCCTAAATGTGTGAATAGATAATTGAATTCTCAAATTAGCATAAGAAGCCAAGATTCACATTTTAGTGAAAGTGATGGGGCTCCCCTACATCCATGTTCCTATGGGGTGCTGCTTACTGTGTTAGATATGTAAAATATGATGCGAATGACAATTTATGAACAACATGGTTTGTTGTTACAGCTGGGTGCAGCACTACCGCACCAAAGTGTGGCACTGCCACACTTGCTGTAACAGCACAGATCAGAACAGACACCACATAACATGTGATACATATAAGATATACATTCTAGCAAAATTGTATCACAAGTGACAACATAGATTAATATATGTCCATATCATACACATATAAAAAGTACTTAAGTAGCATTATTATATAAATAGAGTTTCTAATGGACTCTCAAACTCTCACCTAATGAAGACTACTCTAAACAGATACGAACATGACTCTAGCTGCAGCAACCTCCTCTCCATGGCGTCAAAAAAGTTGTTGACCCCTCTAATTTTCTCCCCATTTTGCATAAAGCACCAAAAAGAGAAGAAAAGAAGAAAGACCAACACTCACTCCTTATCCTCTTGGATGGTGTCCCAATCGACATCATCCCCACTAGTAGCTCCACTAGCACCTACAACATCCTCCTCTCCACCTTCATCATCATCGTCATCATCGTCGAAGAAAGAAGAAGACACCACCGCCCTCCCTTGGTGATGAGTGGTCGAAGTGTGGCACTCACGCCTGGTGCTCCTCCTCATGGACTGCAAGGTGGACCTCAAACTTGTGTGAGGATCAAGCTCTGGCTACTCCTCCTCCTCCTCCTCCTCATCCTCTGAATCTATCTCAAAAAGGCTAGGGAGGTTATCAAACCTTGACGGTGACTGATCTAGAGAAAGAGGTGGCAACCCTACATGCTCTCTAGCCTCCTAGTTGTCTTCACAGTTCTCCAACCAGTCCTGATATGTGGTCCTCGCTACATAGGTGCATGTGGTGAAAATAGCCTTGATCTACTTCCCAAACTTCTCCATCTTCTTTTCCTTGCGAGGCCTAGAGTGGGATGACTTAGGCATGTCCACAACTAATGGAGAGCGTCTCACTGCCTTGCTAGCACCTGCTCCTCGGGTCTTCTCAATCTTGTAGATGGTGTGAAGATCATCTTTCTCAAATCTATAGCCAGTGACCCTCTCAATCATAAACATGAGATAGGGGGCATAGGGTATCCCCTTTGTCTCATCCTCCATGGCGTTCCTCAGCTCACACCACATGAAACAAGGGACATTAAACCTATCACCTTTAGGAGCAAATCTATAACACCCAAGGTGTTAGGCTTGCATAATTTGACTTGCATTGCATGAGCATACTCATCAAGCATTCATAAATAAACTTTTACATGTGAAACATATGAAACACGCTTGTATTTTATGTTTCCTTGTATGTATGCATATGATCATGTGTGAATGAGTGCAAGTGGGTAATTTTAGTCACTAAAACACCTTAGCTACACTTAAGATGACTAGTGGAACAATGTTCATGAAGATCACTTTGCATGATTAAGCTCCTAAGTGATGATATGCTTGTTGACCTGGGGAGTATTATGTGTAGCCAATGTATGAAATGATTGTGTGACCTTAGCAATAGCTTAAACATGTTTAGGATGTCATTATGAACAACTTTGGTATTCATGACTAGGGCTAGTTTGGTCACTAAGTCATAGTTTAAGGGTAGGCCATCATTTAAATGTAGTATGTTTGACCTAGTTTGAACTATGTCATAGAGACTTTGCATGGATGTGTTCACTAAAGCAAAGCTGTCATATTTGATGAGAGGAACAACTTTTATTTTTGGGTCATAGGCTAGTTCAGCTCCTAACATGCTGAAATTTGGCTCACAAGATGCAACATTGTGCTGTTTTCAAGATTCAAAATTTCGCTAAGTCATTTTGAGTTAACCGTTTGACAGGCTCAACTTTGTGATGATCTAACTTCCTAACCACTGAGATTTAGACTTTGATGTTTTAAACAACTTTGTAGCTGGTATGTAGATCTCCAACTTTGATTAAGGGATTGCTCGCTGATTCGCTTTCATTTAGGAGTTAGAACAACTTGAAATCATGTTGTCAGGCACTGAAACGGGAACTGATGAATGCCGTGCCACGCCGACTCGTGGCCGATCGGGCACAGAGCATGGCCGCCATGTGGCCGCCACTGGCCGATGATGGGCCCTCAACGCTGCATGTTGGCGCTTGATATCTATGAGCCCCGCGCCTCACTCCCACTCACCCGCACTCCCTCACTCACTCTCCAGCGCCTGCTCTCGCTCTCGCCGTGGGAAAGCGCAGCACCGCCAAGCACCGTGCAGCTCCGTTGTCGCCTAGCACTCGCTTCGCTCTACCGCGCCATTGCCACCTCCATCTCGCCCATAGCTGCACAACATTCCCCTCTACCTCCTCGACTTGGTTGTAGCGCCTGACAAGCTACGGTGAGAGCATATTTGCCATTTTCGTCCTCACTGGAGATCTCAGCTCCCATGGTCGCCTCCACAACGAGCTCACCGCTATATGGCTCGCGCGTGCATTGCTTGTGATTCCACATGTTATAGCTTGGTCAGAGGGTAGTCTAGCTAGTGGCATGACCTTACCACGTTTGGGTGTCTCGCCGACACGAAACAAGATGGCCCGCGCCGCCGCGCTCTCACCTCCATGCCACCACGCACATGGCCGGAGCTCGTCGGAGCATCTCGTCTAGCTTATGTAGTTGCAACAGAGTCACTTGGTCACCCCGGACCTCGTGCACCTCTTGCCAGGCATCGTCGTGGCTAGAATTGGCTGGCGTACCACAGCACCGTGCCGCCGTGCCACCATGGCTAGCGACGAGGTGGCTCCTGTGTGTCCGCGCCTCCACCACTTAGGTCAGCCGATGCGTCTTAGTGTGTAGATCACATTGGTGCAGTTTGTTTCACTAGAAAAGCTCATCGTCGGCGAACTCTGGCTGATCCGCGTCGAGCAGCGCCGCTCCTCTATTTTTCTTTCACTGACGCGCGGGCCTGTCTAAGGCGTGGACCCCGGCTGTCAGTGGCTCGGAAGAGAAAGCTAGTTCATTTAATTCTAGATTTACATGCAACTATGAAAAATCATAAGTGGAGTTCTAGATGTCTATTCTTGGTGAACCAAATTTTGTTGTGTTCCTTAAAAAGTGTAGTATTTTATAAAAATATGAGAGGTATAGTTTCTGGTATTTTTCTTGGTGATTAAAATGAAATTAAATAAGTGCTTTTTGAATGATAGTAAACTTGTAAATTAGATATCTTGAGCTAGAAAAATGATAAAATTATTATTCTAATTTTGTTAGTCTTGTGTTGACATGCTCTAGCTAGGAAAAATATTAAGCTTACAGTGAACTTGATTGAAATATTATCTTTCTATTTATCTAGTAATAAATAGTATTTTCTAAGGAAAAATGTAGGGACAAAAATATGTAACATATTGCTATGCAAATTTTTGTATAGTATTATGGAACTAATAGAAAGCTGAGAAAAATAAATAGTATGTTGTTGGACACTTTTCTATAGAGTTTACTATTTTCACAAAAATAACACTTGCTAGCTTGTCATTTTTGCATAGGATGTTATACATGACCAAATGTTATGAAATTTTCACAGTAGCCTATTGTAAGCACTAGGAGTCCACTATAATTGTTTGAGGATTTATTGTGCATATTTTGTGTATGTTTGTTATTTACCCTAATTATCTAACCAAATTAATAAAGTCAATTAAATAAATAGATTGTGATTGACCATGATGTTTTCTATGGTTCTTATGATGCATAGTAAGTATTGATGTCAATAATAAGGCTTAGAAGCAACTGATTGTATGCAACTAATTAATTGTTACTTTGTAATTCAAATAGATGGTTGCATGTATAGTTTTAATTGTGTGGATCATTTCATTGGATAATTATCTTTGCTGTAAAACTTGTTAATAACAAAGTTGTAGATAACTTACTTATCTACCTTGTGTTAAATTTTCATGGTCATAGGCCTTAGGGTTTAAGAGTTTTAGTTGTTACAAGTTTGATGTCCGAGATGTTTACTTTCTAAATAGATTTGATTGACTGATTTGTTTGACCTACATAACTATTGAATCACCTTGAGAGTATTAAAAGAAAGTTGTATACAATTTCATAAGCTTTCCACAATGTCCACAACCATAGGATTTCAATGTATATAACCCGAGTTATGGTGAAAACAAGTAGCTACTGTATTGTAGTTCGGTAAATGAATTGCAGAAGTATTTGCTTAAGTAATAGAGAAGAGATATGCACCTACTCAGTAAAGTAGGATGCACTTGTTATTACTTTGGCACTATGCTATTGAAAATACTTACAAGGGTGCATTCATTCCATTTCATCATATTATACTTATCGTCATATATGCATTCACAATATCTTATTCCATATTCATGCATATAGGATCGACCGAGAAGATAACATTGCTAGAATTCAACGAAGAAGAGGAAGAGGACCAGTAGGAGATTCCTCAAGCTGCAACTCCTGAAGAAGAGGAGCAGACCCCAAAAGAGCTTCTAGAGTGCCCTGATCACTGCCCCACCTCTTTTCTAAAAGGCAAGCCCCAGAGCATTCTAAGTCTCCCAGTGTTTTACAAAATATTACTTGAGTCCTTTATGATTGATGCATTATATTATAAGAGTTGTCTAGAAACACTTGATGCATGAAACTACCTTGACTAGATATATACACCTTTAACCCTGTGTAGGTCCAGGATTAGATATATGCTTAGACATGCTTAGACCGGTAGAAGTTGGATGATTTCCTATCACCTGCGATGTCGCAGAACCGACCAATTTATAAGAGTACAAGTACAATGGCAGCCCGCAAGCGGTCGCACTATCATACTTGAACCCATATAAACCCGGTAGTCCATCGAGTACCACGACGAGTCTCGATAAACGATTTACAACAACCAAGATCATACATGATTCAACATACATGTCGTATATTACATAAAGTTCATAGATATATTTCCATCATCAGAGTATGAAACAAAGTTATTACAAACCAAGTTTAATGGATAAAAGCAGAAGCAAATTAAGTTTGAAATTAGCATTTGCCAACATAGTTTGATACAGTGCCAATATACGATCATAGTCTACAAAAGCATGTAGAGGGATTAATAAAGAAGCATGCCCAAGGCTTACTCCTCATTCACAGCGGGATAGAAGCAACTCTTGCAATAACCATGATACATAGTGCTATCTACAACAATGGGAAAATAAAACCCTGAGTACAGGAAGGTACTCAGCTAGACTTACCCATCATAAACCAGAAATAAAATGACTCCAAGGATCATGCAAGGTTGTACAAGTGGATGTAGCTTGGCAACATTTTGCATAAAAAGCAATTAACTCAATTATACAATTATAATCCTGTTATCAAGTTAGTTATGACTATCCATCTCTAAATTGGCAACTATCATGTGCCAAACATGTGGTATATCATTTTAATAGCATAGAATAGTAACCATAGCAGGTATTGTAATTCTATATTCATTCGAATCATCATGTTCCATAACACAGTTACTACGATGTTGGAGCTAGCCAAGTTTCTCACTATCCGAGAGAGAGACGGTGATTCAAATCAATTTCAACTAGCTGGGAATTTATTCCTAACACAAACCCAGGCAGACCCGATCAACGGTCACTTTAGGTCACCTTTGGTACAACTCAGGTCCACATTTTATGGGTTCATACCGTGCCACACAATCGGGGACACCAAATGCTAGGACGTTCAGGCCTAGCCTGCCCTTGGGCTTAGTCTGGCTCCCTGTAAGGAGCGCACAACAGAATGGGGCCTGCCCTGAGTTGAGCTACTTGGCTTTGCGGTCAAAATGAGTTATCTGGCCAGCTAAGTGATAGGCATGCGTTCAATCTTGTCAGAAGTTCCAACAACGGTATGGTCCTTGATCGACATAGATAGAATCACATGAGTCAACCTACACATAGACTCTGCCTGGCCTCGATTTATATTACCCCATGGTTCTTTTCCACGATAGCAAATATAGCCAACCGTGCTTCGGTATCCACCTATATCTCGCAGGTGATAGGAAATCACCCGACTTCTACTAGTCTAAGAATGGCTAAGCATATATTCGATCCTAGACCTACATAGGGTTAAAGGTGTATGTATATTTGGACAAGGAATCTATATGCATCAAGTGGTTCCAATCAACTCTTATAACCTAATGCATCAATCATAAGAACTTGAGTAATAATTTGTAAAATACTAGGAGACTTAGAATGCTCCGGGGCTTGCCTTTCAGAAAGGAAGTGGGGCAGTGATCAGGGCACTCCGAAAGCTCTTCTGGGTTTTGCTCCTCTTCTTTGGGAGCTGTGGCTTGAGGGATCTCCTATTGGTCCCCTTCCTCTCCTTCATTGAACTCCAGCAACGTTATCTCTTCCGTCGATCCTGGATGCATGAATATGGCATAAGATATTGCGAATGTATACATGCCGACAAGTATAGTATGATGCTATATGAAGAATGAATTCTTGTAAGTATTCTTAATAGCATGGTTTTAAAGTAATAACAAGGGTATCATGTTTTACTGAGTATGTGCATATCTCTTTTTAATTACTCAATCAAACACTTCAGCAGTTCATGTATTACACTACAAAACAGCAGCTACTTGTTTTACTCATAACTGGAGTTCTACTTGTCCAAATGTGGTGATCTTGGACTTTCTGGAAAGCTTATAAATTTATCTACAACTTTCCTTTAATACTCGCACTGTGATTCTAGAGTTAAATTGGGCAAACAAATCACTCAATCAAATCTATCCAGAAAGTATACCTTTCGGACAGCAAACTTGTAACAGCTAGAACTCAAAAACCCTAACTCCTATGACTATGAAAAATTTAACACCAGGTAGATTAGCAAGTTATCTACTACTTTATTATTAACAAGTTTTACAGTAGAGACCATTATCTATATGAAATCATCTATGCGATCAAAACTATACATGCAGTTTTGTATTCAAATGATAAAACAATAATTAGTCATTTGTATACAATTAATGGCTTCTAAACTTTACCATTGACCTCAATAGTTACTATTTATCATAAGAACCATCGAAAACATCATGCTTAATCACAATCTAATTATTTCAATGTCTTTCTTATTTTAATTAAATAATTAGGGTAAATAATAAACATATACAAATGTGCATCATAAATTCTCAACAATTTACAGTGCCTTAATAATGTTACCAATAGACTACTGTAAAATTTTCATGCCATTTTACCAAGTAAAACATCCTATGCAAAAATGACAAGGCATAAAGGCTTGAAATAGCATAAATAGAAAACCCTAGTGAAAAGTGTCAAGCAACATATTTTATATTTTTCTTAGCATCCATATGGTACTAGGACAACCTCCAACAATTTCATGAATATTGGATTCACAAATAATTTATCAAAATTCATACAAGGATTACCTAATTATAAAAGGAAAACTCTATAACTACAAATCCATACATGCACTGAACCTCAAATTTTTACCAGAGCTTATGCTTGTCAGGAATAGCTCACCACATAAATTTCATAATTTTTAGAGCATAGGAACTCTAGATATAAAATAAACAAGTTTACATACATTTAAAAACACATTTCAAGTTTCATTTTAAATCCTCCAAAAATTCTACTACAAGTGTCAATATTATATTTTTCCTAAATACTACACCTCCTAAGGAACACTACAAAATTTAGTTCACAATTTTTGAATCTACACAGCTCAACTTATCTATTTTCAAAGATGCACATAGAAACAGGAATAAATGAACTAGCCTACTGAACTGAGTCACTGACAATGGGGACCCACTAGTTAGTTGGCCCCACGCGTCAGCGACCAAAAATAGGGGAGGCAGCGTTGTTCGACGCGGGTCAGCCGGTGTTCACCGACGGTGACATCTCCAGCGACGGAACCTCGACTACTATGAACCCCCTCGACCTAGCGCACACGTTGGGCTATCTAGGCGGGCGGATAACGACGCAAAGGATGGCGGTCACGGCCATGGTGGCTCGGCAGTGCGGGTTGACGGCGCTACACCGGCGATGGCCACAATGACTCAAGCCAAAGCTCGGACGAGCATCTACTAACTCTAGCAAACCTAGCGCACAAGCTATCCTAGAAAAAAAGGTGGACGGAGATGGCGCGGCCACACTGACGGGCACGACGGCGGAGCTCCAGCAAGGTTGCGCGCGGCACAACGACTCACCAGGCACGGTCAGTGGGCACGGGCAGGCACAGTGAGTCTTTGGGGTGGTGGTGGAGTGGTTGTGATGGCGAATGGTAAGGTGGAGCTAGCCGGTGCTGGGAATGGTGACGGCGGCGCTCGGTGCTGTGGAGGCTGCTATGGGCGGCAAAGGAGGAAGCCAGAAAAAATGAAAATGGTGAGCGCGGGGAGGGAGCGGGCGAGTGCGGGGTGATAATGGCCTACTCTGGCTCGGTATGGCCACGCTAGGTAGGGCATCGGCGATGCGCGGCTCGCGTCTAGCTCCACGCGGCGGCCCTGTTCTGGCGTCGATCGGCCACTGACACCGGTTCAGTTTAGACATCAGCGCCGAATGAGTAGCCTGATAGTGAGACTTGGTGACGCTCGTTCTCCTAAACTATGAAGCAAAATAAAAAACCATCTATATCAAAGTCGTAGACCTATGTACTAGCTACAAAGTTGATTAAGATACGTTCCCCTAATTCATAATGGATAGAGAGAGAAATCGGCCTAAAGTGGAGCTTGCCAAAGTGTCAATCGAGCATGACTTAGAAAATTTTTCTAAGTGTAGTAAACAGTGCATTAGTGATTTTTGTGAGCTCCAAAAGACTAACCTATGCACCTTATCATCTCATGACCCAAAAATAAAAGTTGTTCCCCATATCAAATACTATAACTTTGCTTTAGTGACCACCTACATGCAAGGTCTCTAGCATATGATTCAAACTTGGTCAAACATGCTTCATTCAAAAGATGACTTGTACTTGAACTATGACCTAGTGACCCATTTAGCCCTAGCCATGAATACCAAAGTTGTTAATCATGATCTTCTAAACATGTTTAAGCTATTTGTAAGGTCACACACTCATTTCATGCATTGGTCACACATAGGGCTATCCAGGTCAACACATAACATCACTTAAGTACTTGATCATGAAAGGTGACCTTCATGAACAATGTTCCATTTGTTAACCTAAGTGTAGCTAATGTGTTTTAGTGACTCACATAAACCATTTACATGTATTCACTCATGATCCTATGCATATACACATGGAAACATGAAATAACAAGCAATGTTGCAAATGTTTCAAACACATGTTTCAATTGTAAAAGCTTTAATATGAATGCTTGATGCTCATGCTCATGCAATGCAAGTCAATTTATTCAAGGCTAACACCTAGGGTGTTACATGCGAGATATAGGTGGATACCGAAGCATAGTTGGCTATATTTGCTATCGTGGAAAGGAACCAAGGGGTAATGTAAATGGAGGCTGGGTGGAGTCTATGTGTGGGTTGGCTCATGTGATTTCATCTGTGCCAATTAAGGACCATATTGTTGTTGGCAATGTTTGACAAGATTGAACACATGCCTATCACTTAGCTAGCCGGATAACTTGTTCCGATCACAAAGCTGAGTAGCTCAACTCAAGCTAGGCCCCACACTATAAGAGTGTGTAGTCTGGATGGTAGTAAGGATGTATGGGGAGCCAGGCATGAGCCCAAGGGTAGGGTAGTCCTGATCGTCCTGGCAGCTGGTTGTCCCTGATTGTGCGGCACTAGGCGAACCCACGAAATGTGTACTTGAGTTGTACCAAAGGTGACCTAAGGTGACCGTTGATCTGGTCTGCCTGGGTTTGTGTTAGAAATAAATTCCCAGCTGGTTGAAATCAATTTGTATTGTCGTTTCTCCCGGATAGTGAGAAACTTGTCTAGTACCAACATCGTAGTAATTGTATTACGGAATGTGATGGTTCGGATAAAGATGGAATTACTACACCTGCTATGGTTACTATTATATGCTCTTAAAATAATATACCACATGTTTGGCATAGGATAGTTGCTAATCTAGAGATGAATAGCTATAATTAACTTGATGACCAAAGTATAATTGTATAATTGAGTTAATCGCTTTTTATGCAAAATGTTGTTAGCTACCTCCACTTATACAGCCTTGCATAATCCTTGGAGTCAATTTATTTCTGGTTTATGATGGGTAAGTCTAGTTGTGTACCTTGTCGTACTCAGGGTTTTATTTCCATTGTTGCAGATGGAACCGTCTATCAAGGATATTGCAAGATTGCTTCTATCCCACCGTGGATGAGGAGTAAGCCTTGGGCGGGCATCTTTATTAATCCTTCTATATGCTTTTGTGGACTGTGATCATATGTTGGCACTGTATTTAAACTATGTGACAAATGCTAGTTTCAAACTTAATTTGCCTCCGCTACTACTACTCTATCGAACTTGGTTGTAATAACTCTATTTCGCACACTAATGATGGAAATGTATCTGTGAACTTTATGTAGTATGTGACATGTATGTTGAATCATGTACTATCTTGGTTGTATGTGGATCATTTATCGAGACCTATCATGGTACTTGATAGACTACCGGATTTATATGGGCTTAAGTATGACAGTGCAAACGCTTGCGGGCTGCCATTGTACTATGCTCTTATAAATTGGTCGGTTATGCGATAGCTGGCATCAGAGCAAGATTCAACATTAATTGCCACATGTGTATTTAAAACAAAGGTTTTTGTTTTTCAAAACCATTTTCTAGCAACTAATAGGTATATAAATAGGTATTTGAAACCTAGAGTTGAAATCTAAAGTGTGCCAGTGCTCACTTTCCTTATGCCCAATTAAGGACTCTTAGGTGGCTATTTAAGTACTAACTTGGGGGTTTTCATTTTCGTTGTCCATATGGCATGCTATGCCATTCATTTGAATAGTAATGTATGGATCAAATGCCTCTACGCCAAGGTAAGATGGTAAGTTGATGAGTGGCATGACCACAAGATGTGAGCGTGCGGTCGGGAAGAACTTGCTTTGGTACAACTATGTATGCATGCTTGCATGTGTACATGGTGTATATTTAATTGTGGGTAATAAACTATCATCGGGTAGCTTTGATACAAAAGTATATGTATGGGTGTACATATATGGAAGTATTTAGATTACAACTTAGAGCCCAGATTTACATTCTGCATATTTAATTGTGGGGTTGGGCTGAAATAAAACTCTTGTGCAGGTACACTAATAATAAAACTTGTAGCATGACTAGTTACGTTGTATATGAGAGAACGTATGTATGCCACCATGTATGTTGTTAGATAAAATTTTTCCTAAGTTTGTGAGGACGTACGGAACGTGCATGCATCATGATAAATCATTATTCAATACTTGCTTTGTTCCTCACCTTATAAATCTCTTACTCGGTTATGTAACTCTTATCCATTATGACTTGTCTCATGAAAGCTACACATATTGTTGGTACAGATGGCAGCACCGGCTAGATGTGAGAATTTCCTGATGATGTTCGAAACTCCTACATTGCTTTGGAAAGTCTTGCACTTTGCGGGGTATCATGAACCGCCCCTCTATCACTGGAATGAAGAGTACCTAGAGGGACAGCCATGGTATGAAGTGTGGCTAACCATACCAGCTCGCACATAAGCACCCTTCTGGCAGGAGTGGAAAGCATAATCTGAAGGAAGAACTCCTTAGGAGGCTACCCAAGTAGTAGCCTTCGAGGTATTGAGTCAGATCTGCTAGCAGCAGGGGGATGAACTTACCAGCAATGCCGCTGGTGTTTTTCCTCGGGTGGATCCGTTCACAGCAATATGGGAACAACGCAACCACAATGCCTTGATCCGAGATCAGGATGAATGAGCAAATAGTTCTACTCCCACCATGAGTGCCATGTTTGCAGTGATGAAAATGTTCTATACTCGTCAGGACATCAGGGATTTCTGGCAGGAGTCATACACTACTTGCATGGACAAGCTAATGAGAGCCGAAGCCGCACAACATAAGCTCAAGAAGCATGTGCGCAAGCACAATGCATTGACTCAGGAGAACCACAACAATCTACATGTAGCAGCAAAGGGCCACAAGAGGGTAGCTAAGGCAGGTGCCTCAGGATCTTCACAGTCTCGAGCTCTAGTGGCAGCTAGGCCATAGTTTCGACCACCAGCACCCAAGTTCCAACCTCCTCCACCAAAAGCTTAGAACAACCGACCTCAGAAAGTGTTTTGTAAGGCGTTCACCATCGCCTTACCCAATGGGAATGGAGGGCAAGGAAGCTCCATAGGACCCAAGAACAATCAACCCTGCTTCAACTATAATCAGTTGGGCCATTGGTCCAAAGAGTGCCCCACCCTAAGAAGAACAGCAATCAGAACTAGAACAATCAGAGACAGGCAAATCCAAAAGCACATCCTAGGTATGTGCACTACACCATTGTTGAAGAGGTGCCCGCTGGAGAGGTTGTCACCGCTAGTATGTTTCTTGTCAACAAGCATCCCACTATTATTTTATTTGATTTAGGAGCTTCTCGTTCATTTATGAGCCAAGCATTTGCATCTAGACATGATTAGAAAGTAATTGAGGTAAGCAAGGGTGGTTATAGTATAAGTTTAGCTAGGGCTACTATTTCTACAAATAAGATGGTTAGAAATGTGCTCGTCTCTATACAAGGGAGGGAGTACACAATGGATCTGATAGTATTGCCCGGATTATCCATAAGTGTAATCTTAGCCATGAAATGGATGAAAGATCATGGTGTTCTCATTGACACTAGCACTCATACCATTATGTTGAGAGAACCCAAGGGAGGTAATGCTTTCCTAGTACCACTTTCCCACAACTTTGAACTCCAAAACTTGTCTTGTGCTATCCAAGCCACTACCCTTTGTGATATCCTAGTGGTTTGTGAGTTTCCTGATGTATTCCTAGATGAGTTACCAGGTTTACCACCTGATAGGGATGTGGAATTCAAGATTGAGTTAGTGCTAGGTACGGCACCTATCTCAAGAAGACCATATAGGATGCCACCAAATGAGCTAGTTGAGCTTAAAATTTAGTTACAAGAACTGTTGGACAAAGGTCTCATTCAACCTAGTTCATCTCCATGGGGATGTCTAGCTTTGTTTGTGAAGAAGAAGGACAAGTCCTTGAGAATGTGTGTGGATTATAGGCCACTTAATGCTGTGACCATAAAAAACAAGTATCATTTGCCTCGTATTGATATCTTGTTCGATCAGTTAGTGAAAGCAAAGGTATTCTCCAAAATTGACTTGAGGTCAGGCTATCATCAGATAAACATCAGGCCAGAGGATATACCTAAAACAACTTTCTCCACTAGGTATGACTTATATGAGTATTTGGTCATGTCTTTTGGACTAACGAATGCTCCTACCTACTTCATGTAATTGATAAATTTGGTATTCATGCCTGAGCTCAACAAGTTTGTGGTCGTGTTTATCGATGATATCTTGATTTATTCAAAGAATGAGGTAGATCATGCAGAGCATCTGAGGATTGTTTTGTCCAGATTGAGGGAACACAAGCTATATGCAAAGTTTAGCAAATGTGAATTTTGGTTGAGTAAAGTACCTTTCTTGGGTCACATCTTATCGAGAGATGGAATTTTTGTAGACCCATCCAAAGTACAAGAGGTCATGGATTGGAAGGCCCTGACTTCAGTTCATGAAGTTTAGAGTTTTCTAGGGTTAGCATGATATTATTGTCGTTTCATTCTAGATTTCTCCAAGATAGCTAAGCCCATGACTAGACTACTGCAAAAAGATGAGAAGTTCAATTGAACACCAGAATGTGAAGCAGCTTTTCACACCCTAAGGACTTTGTTAATGATAGCTCCTATTTTAGCACAACCTGATATTGGAAAGCCTTTCGATGTGTTATGTGATGCATCGGGTATAGGTTTGGGGTGTGTGCTCATGCAAAAAGGAAGAGTTATTGCCTATGCTTCTTGGCAGTTGAGAAAGCATGAAGTTAATTACCCTACACATGATCTAGATCTTGCAGCAGTTGTTCATGCATTAAAGATATGGAGACATTATTTGTTGGGCAATGTATGTCATATATATACTGACCACAAAAGTCTCAAATATATCTTTACCCAACCTGAGCTGAATATGAGACAGCGAAGATGGTTAGAGTTGATTAAGGACTACAATTTAGAGGTGCACTACCATCCAGGGAAAGGCAATGTTGTAGCAGATGCAATTAGTCGGAAATCTCATTACAACACTATGGAAGCATTGTTGGAAGATGGATTTAATTTGTTACATCCTGTTGTACTGCAAAATATCACTATCAGTTGTTCACTTGAGAGCAAAATCATAGAACTGCAAAAGATAGATGTAGGTATATTTTACATCAAGAGAAAGATGCAAGAGCAAGAAACTAAGCATTTCAGATTAGATGAAAAAGGTGTGCTATGGTTTGAGGACCGACTTGTGGTACTGAAAGACCGTGAGCTTAGAAATCAAATTTTAGATGAAGCTCATTCGTCCAAGTTGTCTATCCATCCGGGTAGTAGCAAAATGTATCAAGATTTGAAGACCCATTTTTGGTGGACTAAGATGAAGAAGGAAATCACCGCCTATGTTGCTAGGTGCGATAATTGCAGTAGAGTAAAGGTTGTTCATTTGAAATCTGCCAGATTACTTTAGCCATTGCCTATTCTAGGGTGGAAATGGGAAGAAATTAGTATGGATTTTATCACAGGCCTTCCACTGACACAACAAGGTCATGATTCCATATGGGTCAATGTAGATCGTCTCACCAAGTCAGCACATTTTATACCAGTGAATATAGGGTATATAGCTAGGAGGTACACTGAGTTGTACATTTCTCAGATTGTGAGACTACATGGAATACCCAGGACTATAATCTCAGATCAAGGACCATAGTTTATAGCTCGTTTCTAGGAACACTTGCACCAGGCTTTGGGGACTTAGCTGATTAGAAGTTCAGCATATCATCCGCAAACTTTTGGACAGACTGAGCGAGTGAACCAGATCTTAGAAGATTTGCTGAGAGCATGTGCTATATCTTCCAAGGGTTCATGGGAGAAATGGCTACCTTTAGCTGAGTTCTCCTACAACAACAGTTATCAAGCAAGCATCAAGATGGCTCCTTTTGAAGCCTTGTACGGTAGAAAATGTAGGACTCCATTGAATTAGATTGAGCCCGGTGAAAGAAGATACTTTGGCATTGACTTTGTAACTGAAGCTGAAGAGCAAGTGCACATTATCCAATAGCATAAGAAAGCAGCTCAATCAAGACAAAAGAGTTATGCTGATAAAAGAAGAGGACCGCTGACTTTTGAAGTGGGAGACTTTGTATACTTGAAAGTGTCACCCATGAAAGGAGTATAGAGATTTGGAGTGAAAAGAAAGCTTGTGCCTAGATATGTAGGGCCATACAAGATTACTGAACAGAAAGGGAATGTCGCTTACAAGTTACAACTTCCATTGGAGATGAGTGCAATATTTGATGTCTTCCATGTTTCTCAGTTGAAGAGATGTCTTCGCATACCTGAGGAAGCCATTGCACCCACCAACATTAAGCTCCAATCGGATTTGACCTACGAAGAGAAACCAATCCAAGTGTTAGAAGAGATGGAAAGAGTAACACGGAGTAAGGTCATTAAGTTCTATAAGGTGGTGTAGAATAATCACAGTGAACAAGATGCCTCGTGGGAACGAGAGGATTACTTACGTGAGGTTTATCCCGCCTTTTTCTAAGAATGGTAGGTCTTGCAAATCTTAGGACAAGATTTTTATAAGGGGGAGGGGCTGTAACACCCTAGGTGTTAGGCTTGCATAATTTGACTTGCATTGCATGAGCATACTCATCAAGCATTCATAAATAAACTTTTACATGTGAAACATATGAAACACACTTGTATTTTATGTTTCCTTGTATGTATGCATATGATCATGTGTGAATGAGTGCAAGTGGGTAATGTTAGTCACTAAAACACCTTAGCTACACTTAGGATGACTAGTGGAACAATGTTCATGAAGATCACTTTGCATGATTAAGCTCCTAAGTGATGATATGCTTGTTGACCTAGGGAGTATTATGTGTAGCCAATGTATGAAATGATTGTGTGACCTTAGCAATAGCTTAAACATGTTTAGGATTTCATTATGAACAACTTTGGTATTCATGACTAGGGCTAGTTTGGTCACTAAGTCATAGTTTAAGTGTAGGCCATCATTTAAATGTAGTATGTTTGACCTAGTTTGAACTATGTCATAGAGACTTTCCATGGATGTGTTCACTAAAGCAAAGTTGTCATATTTGATGAGAGGAACAACTTTTATTTTTGGGTCATAGGCTAGTTCAGCTCCTAACATGCTGAAATTTGGCTCACAAGATTCAACATTGTGTAGTTTTTCAAGATTGAAAATTTCGCTAAGTCATTTTGAGTTAACCATTTGATAGGCTCAACTTTGTGCTGATCTAACTTCCTAACCACTGAGATTTAGACTTTGATGTTTTAAACAACTTTGTAGGTGGTATGTAGATCTCCAACTTTGATTAAGGGATTGCTCGCTGATTCGCTTTCATTTAGGAGTTAGAACGGCTTGAAATCGCATTGTTAGGCACTAAAACGGGAACTAATGAACGCCACGTCACGCCGAGTCGTGGCCTACCGGGCATAGAGCATGGCCGTCATGTGGCCACCGTTGGCCGGTGATGGGCCCTCGACGCCACACGCTAGCGTTTGATATCTACGAGCCCCGTGCCTCACTCACACTCACCCACACTCGCTCACTCACTCTCCAGCGCCTGATCTCGCTCTCGCCGTGGAAAAGCGCAATGCCACTGAGCACCGTGCAGCTCTGCCATCGCCTAGCGCTTGCTCCGCCACTACCGCCTCCATCTCGCCCACAGCTATGCCACATTCCCCTCCCCTCCTCAACTTGGTTGCAGCGCCTGACAAGCTACGGTGAGGGCGTATTGGCCATTTTCGTCCTCGCTAGAGATCTCAGATCCCATGGCTGCCTCCATGGCGAGCTCGCTGCTGCATGGCTCACGTGCGCATTGCTTATGATTCCATGTGTTAGAGCTTGGTCAGAGGGTAGTCTAGCTAGTGGCATGACCTTACCGTGTTTGGGTGTCTCGCCGGCATGGACCACGATGGCCCGTGCCGCCACGCTCTCACCTCCGCGCCACCACGCACGTGGCCGGAGCTCGTTAGAGCATCTCATCTAGCTTATGTAGTCATAACAGAGTCACTTGGTCACCCCGGATCTCGTGCGCCTCTCATCGAGCATCGCTATGGCCAGAATCGGCCGGCGTACCATAGCACCGCGCCGCCGTGCCACAATGGCCAGCGACGAGGTGGCTCCTATGCGTCCGTGCCTCCACCACTTAGGTCAGCCGATGCGTCTCAGTGTGTAGATCACGTTGGTGCAGTTTGTTTCGCCGAAAAAGCTCGTCGTCGACAAACTCTGGCCAATCCGCGCCGAGCAGCGCCGTTCCTCTATTTTTCTTTTGCTGACGTGCGGGCCCGGCTGAGGTGTGGACCCTGGCTGTCAGTGGCTCGAATGAGAAAGCTAGTTCATTTAATTCTAGATTTGCATGCAACTTTGAAAAATCATAAGTGGAGTTCTAGATGTCCATTTTTGGTGAACCAAATTTTTTTGTGTTTCTTAGGAAGTGTAGTATTTTATAAAAATATGAGAGGTATAGTTTCTGGTATTTTTCTTGGTGATTAAAATGTAATTATATAAGTGCTTTTTGAATGATAGTAAACTTGTAAATTAGATATCTTGAGCTAGAAAAATGATAAAATTATGATTCCAATTTTGTTAGTCTTGTGTTGACATGTTATAGCTAGGAAAAATATTAAGCTTACAGTGAACTTGATTTAAATATGGTCTTTCTATTTATCTAGTAATAAATAGTATTTTCTAAGGAAAAATGTAGGGATAAAATATGTAACATATTGCTATGCAAATTTTTGTACAGTATTATGGAACTAATAGGAAGCTAGGAAAAATAAATAATCTATTGTTCAACACTTTTCTATATTGTTTACTATTTTCACTAAAATAACCCTTGCTAGCTTGTCATTTTTGCGTAGGATGTTATACATGACCAAATGTTATGAACTTTTCACAGTAGATTATTATAAGCACTAGGAGTCCACTGTAATTTTATGAGGATTTATTGTGTACATTTTATGTATGTTTGTTATTTACCCTAATTATCTAATTAAATTAATAAATGCAATTAAATAAATAGATTGTGATTGACCATGATGTTTTCTATGGTTCTTATGATGCATAGTAACTGTTGATGTCAATAGTAAGGCTTAGAAGCAACTAATTGTATGCAACTAATTAATTGTTACTTTATAATTCAAATAGATGGTTGCATGTATAGTTTTAATCGTGTGGATGATTTCATGTGAATAATGATATTTGCTATAAAACTTGTTAATAACAAAGGTATAGATAACTTACTAATATACCTTGTGATAAACTTTCATGGTCATTGGCCTTAGGGTTTAAGAGTTTTAGCTGTTACAAGTTTGTTGTCTGAGATGTTTACTTTATGAACATATTTTATTGACTGATTTGTTTGACCTATATAATTGTTGAATCACCTTGAGAGTATTAAAAGAAGAGATATGCACCTACTCAGTAAAATAGGATGCACTTGTTATTACTTTGGCACCATGCTGTTGAAAATACTTACAAGGATGCATTTATTTTGTTTCATCATATTGGCCCTGTTCGGCTTACCCCATATTCAGCTTGTTTGACTTGTTTTTTCAGTCGAAACAGTGTTTTTCTCTCACAATAATTTAGCCAGAACAATGTTTTTAGCTAGTTTCAACCAAGTTTTAGACCAGCAAACATGGCCATTATACTTATCGTCATACATGCATTCACAATATCTTATTCCATATTCATGCATATAGGATCGACCGAGGAGATAACGTTGCTGGAATTCAATGAAGAAGAGGAAGGGGACTAGCAGGAGATTCTTCAAGCCATAGCTCCCAAAGAAGAGGAATAGACCCCATAAGAGCTTCTAGAGTGCCCTGATCACCACCCCACCTCTTTTCTAAAGGCAAGCCCTAGAGCATTCTAAGTCACCCAGTGTTTTACAAAATATTACTTGAGTCCTTTATGATTGATGCATTAGGTTATAAGAGTTGTCTGGAAACACTTGATGCATAGAACTACCTTGTCCAGATATATACACCTTTAACCCTGTGTAGGTCCAGGATCGAATATATGCTTAGCCATGCTTAGACCGATAGAAGTTGGGTGATTTCCTGTCACCTGCGAGATATAGGTGGATACTGAAGCACGGTTGGCTATATTTGCTATCGTGGAAAAGAACTATGGGGTAATATAAATGGAGGCCGAGTGGAGTCTATGTGTGGGTTGGCTCATGTGATTCTGTCTGTGCCGATTAAGGACCGTGCCGTTGTTGGCTCTGTTTGACAAGATTGAATGCATGCCTATCACTTAGCCAGCTAGATAACTTGTTCTGACCATGAAGCTAAGTAGCTCAACTCAAGTCAGGCCCCGCTCTATAAGAGTGCACACTCTAGATGGTAGTAAGGAAGTGTGAGGAGCTAGGCGTGAGCCTAAGGGTAGGGTAGTCCTGATTATCCTGGCAGCTGGTTGTCCCTAGTTGTGTGGCGCTGGGCGAACCCATGAAACGTGTACTTAAGTTGTACCAAAGGTGACCTAAGGTGACCATTGATCCGGTCTACCTGGGTTTGTATTAGGAATAAATTCCCAGCTGGTTGAAATCGATTCGAATCACCGTCTCTCCTAGATAGTGAGAAACTTAGCTAGTACCAACATCATAGTAATTGTATTATGGAATGTGATGGTTAGGATAAAGATGGAATTACTACACCTGCTATGGTTACTATTGTATGCTCTTAAAATGATATACACATGTTTGGCATAGGATAGTTGCTAATCTAGAGATGAATAACTATAATTAACTTGATGACCGAAGTATAATTGTATAATTGAGTTAATCGCTTTTTATGCAAAATGTTGTCAGCTACCTCCACTTATATAGCCTTGCATAATCCTTGGAGTCAATTTAATTCTGGTTTATAACGGGTAAGTCTAGCTGAGTACCTTCTCGTACTTAGGGTTTTATTCCCATTATTGCAGATGGAACTGTCTATCATAGATATTGCAAGAATTGCTTCTGTCCTTCGTGGATGAGGAGTAAGCCTTGGGCAAGCATCTTTATTAATCCTTCTATATGCTTTTGTGGACTGTGATCATATGTTGGCACTATATTTAAACTATGTGACAAATGCTAGTTTTGAACTTAATTTGCTTCCGCTACTACTACTCTATCGAACTTGGTTGTAATAACTCTATTTCACACTCTGATGATGGAAATGTATCTGTGAACTTTATGTAGTATGTGACATGTATGTTGAATCATGTACGATCTTGGTTGTATGTAGATCGTTTATCGAGACCCATCGTGGTACTCGATAGACTATCGGGTTTATATGGGCTCAAGTATGACAGTGCGACCGCTTGCGGGCTACCATTGTACTTGTACTCTTATAAATTGGTCAGTTCTATGACAAAATCTAGCAAGCACATTCCTCACATATCCATTAATATCAGAAGCTACTCCATCCTTTGGATTGATAGTGTGCCTGATCAAATTATTTAGAATGTAATAATAGCTCTTCAGGCCATTGACCTTCCCATCTACACCTCTCCTATCAATCCACATATAAGCTATGTCATGGATCTTAGCTCTAGCCTCATCATGAATATAAGTGAAGCCCCGCTCCTCCTCCAAAACCAAGGATCTGGCTGAAAGTCACAAAGTCAATCCTATAAGGTCATTCCTCAGTCATCCAGTGAATCTCATCAGTGTAGATGTCATAGAAGAAGGTGGCATGGAACTGGGCTAGCACTTCCTCATTCCAATTATATCTAAAGCTCATAATATTAGTGAGGCCAAACAACTCACAAGCCTTGATCACCTTATTGAATTCTGGCTCATTCTTTGCCTTCATCTTCTCCCAATCAACATACTGCATCTTCACAACCTTGGATTTCTTGGAGTTGAAGTTCATAGATGCATAGAAGTTGGAATGAAACTCATTCCAAAACCTATAGTCAATCCCCAAATCCTTTGGCTACTCATAGGGATTGTTTTCCCGTTCTTCTTCCACCATCTTTAGCTTTCCCACATAATTGAGCATAGTATGAGAACATGTGTCAATAGGATGCCTCATAACTACATCCTCAGAATACTCTCTGATGTAGCTCCTGTCAAACTCCTCAAGATAAGGTGGAGTGTCTGGCAAGCATCTGGAGGAATGGTGCGGCTAGCCCTCTCTAAGTTCTCTTCATCCTAGATCATCTGATCTTTCCTCCCCCTATCTTTGGCAACATCTCTCCCTACTGCACTGCTACTGCCCCCTATGGTCCTGCCATGACCACGATGAGGTATTTGCTTATCATGAGGCTCAGTCATCTTCCTCTTCCCCCTCCGGTCATCATCACCTCCAAAGACCATCTATGCAAATAAATATAGGTCCAAATGAGAAACTGTACATAAGGGGTATAGAAGAACACTTGTAAAACACTCTAGATAGATGAGATGATTCAAATCTTAGGTTAGGAAAGCACCCTGAACCAATCTGGTCAGAGGGTATGGCACTGCCGCACCTAAGGAGCGGCATGGCCGCACCTAGTGCTTTACCTCTCCCATAATTCATTTCTTCTCAACTATTCAGACTATTTCTCAACCATTCTCCTAAACCACTAGACAATCTCAGAATGAATAGACCTAAACAAATACATGGAGTTGTCTACAATGTAGGTAAAGTAGCTACATGTTTAAGATAGAAATACATTTGGTGCACAAATCCAACCAAAACAGAGAGTCATCGATGGAACAACATCTATATTTACATATTCATTCTGTTGAGTGCGGCACTGCTGCACCCAACATGCGGCACTACTGCAAGTACAGATGAGGCTCAACCAATGAATTTTTGTTTTGATTCAATTCATTCATCAAACTAGTTTCTACCCTAATCATACAGTCACTAGAAACCGTCATTCAACAAAGATAGAGCTCCATGACATAGATTGAGACTAGGTTAGGGTTTCACCTTGATTTATGTGGATTGAGGAGGAAAGGAACATAATGGCTCCATCCATGAACTTTGGCTGCTACTGGTGATGATGAGGAAGAAAGGTAGCCGCACGGCCGGCAATGCCAGAGTCATCGGCGTGGCGCTGGACAGTGGGCGACGGTGGCTGCTCTGCGTAGGCGATAGAGAAGAGAGGCAGCGGCTGCTGGGGTGAGAAAAGGAGAGGGTTACCCTAGGGGGCTAGGTAAATAAGACATAAGATGTGGGCCCCCACAATAATAGCTGATATGGGCCGAATTTCTAGTTGAAATTCAAAATGCGGCACTGCCGCTCGCCACACGTGGCACAACCGTACTCCCCAGTACAGCAAATTTAGCTACTAACTAAATACCTCTATATATATAGGATATGGATACATATCTCAAGCACACTATGATTAGCAACAAATAATCAATACAAACAATAATCATAATGCACTTGTTTCTTATGATAAACATTTTTAAGCACAATATTTAAACTTTTGCAATTCATTTCTCCTATCCACGCTAGTTCACCAATCAAGGTGTGCTATAGTTCAAATCATGTTACAAGAATCAAGTATATTTAGCTCACTACGCAAAGCACAAAACCTTGACTCATCAAGAGGCTTAGTGAAGATATCGGCTAGTTGTTTTTTGGTGCTCACATGGCAAATTTTGATATCTCCTTTGGCTTCGTGGTCTCTCAAGAAATGATGTCGGATGTCTATGTGCTTAGTTCTTGAGTGGCTTACGGGATTTTTAGCTAAACTTTATGGCACTTTCGTTGTCACACAAGAGTGGGATTTTAGTGAAGTGACATCCAAAATCTTGAAAGGTTTACCTCATCCAAAGTAGTTGAGCACAACATGCACCGGCTACAACATACTCAGCCTCAGTGGTGGAAAGAGCTACACAATTTTGCTTTTTAGAACTCCAAGTCATTAGGGATCATCCAAGGAATTGACATGTCCTTGAGGTGCTTTTTCGATCTACTTTGCAACTGGCATAATCGAAATCCGAATACCCAAGTAGATCGAACTTAGAGCCCTTAGGATACCACAAGCCAAGGTTAGGAGTCTATACTAAATATCTCAAGATTCTCTTAACAGCCACTAAGTGACACTTTTTTGGGTTATCTTGAAATCTAGAACACATGCACATACTAAGCATAATATCGGGCCTAGATGCGCATAAATAAAGTAGAGAGCCGATCATAGAGCGATATACCTTAGTATCCATGGCTTTCCCTTCATCATTAAGATCTAGATGTCTATTGGTTGGCATGGGAGTTTGGATAGGCTTGGCATTCACCATGTCAAACTTCTTGAGCATATCATGGGTGTACTTCATTTGGCTAATAAAAGTTCCATCCTTCACTTACTTGATTTGAAATCCAAGGAAGAACTTCAATTCACCCATCATGGATATCTCAAATCTATTGGTCATGATCCTACTAAATTCCTCACAAAATGAATGATTGGTACTATCAAATATTATGCCATCAACATATATTTGGCACACAAATATATCTTTGCCAACTTTATGAGTGAAAAGGGTAGGATCGACTTTGCCTATTTCAAAGCCTTGTTTAAGCAAGAATTCCTTAAGGCATTCATACCATGCTCTTGGTGCTTGCTTAAGCCCATAGAGTGCCTTTTGGAGTTTGTAGACATGGTTGGGAAACTTGTGATCTTCAAAGCCCGGTGGTTCCTCAACATAGATAAGTTCTTGAATAGGGCCATTGAGAAATGTACTCTTCACATCCATTTGATATAGCTTGAAGTCATGATGAGCGGCATAGGCTAGAAGCATTCGAATTGCTTCAAGTCTTACCACCGGTGCATATGTTTCTTCAAAGTCCAAGCCCTCTACTTGAGTGAAACCTTGAGCAACCAACCTTGCCTTGTTCCTTGTCACCACTCCATTCTCATCTTGCTTGTTGCAGAAGACCCACTTGGTGCCAATGACATTGGCATTGGGTTGTTCCACCAAAGTCCACACTTGGTTTCTTTCAAAGTTATTGAGCTCTTCTTGCATGGCCATCACCCAATCTAGGTCTCCAAGTGCTTGTTCTACCTTAAGAGGCTCCAAAGAGGAAACAAACAAGTAATATTAACAAAAGTTTGCTAAATGTGAATGAGTTGTTACCCCCTTTTGAAGACTCCCAAGGATGTTATCAATGGGGTGATCCTGTTGTATTGTTTGCCTTAGCCTTGGATGCTCAATGGCCTCTTGTTCATCTTCTGGATCTTCATCATCATCTTGCTCAAATATGGGTTGTAGGTTTTGTCCATGAGCTAGAGTCGAATTAGTTGTTGCTGACAGTGTAGGTGTGGCACTATCGCCCTCAAGTGTGGCACTATCACATGCAAGAGTTACAACATGTGTTTGCTGCAGTGTAGCATCAGGTACGTTAGCAAAAATAGGTGCAGCAGCAACTTGAGGAACCACCACTTTAGTGACTTCATCTTCTTGTGGTCTAATATCACCAATAGCCAATTGTTTGACTGCTTCACATAGTGGATCCTCCTTTCCTACAACACTTGAATTAACTTGCTCCACTTGAGAGCCATTATATTCATCAAATGTCACGTCTACCACAATCTCAACTCTCCTGGAGGTTTTGTTGAAGACACTGTAGGCATGTTCATTTGATCTATAACCAAGAAGAAAACCTTCATACACTTTAGGTGCAAACTTAGAGGTTTTGGGTTTCTTGTTAAGTATGAAATACTTGCACCCAAACACTCTAAAGTAAGACACCTTAGGCTTGTTACCAGTTAGAAGCTCATATGAAGTTTTATTCAACTTCATGTGTAGGTAGAGGTGGTTGATGGCATGGCAAGCGGTGTTGATGGCGTCACACCAAAAGATGTCTGGTGTCTTGTACTCATCTAGCATTATCCTTGCCATGTCAATGAGTGTATGGTTCTTCCTCTCTACTACACCATTTTGTTGAGGAGTGTATGGAGTTGAAAACTAATGCTTGATGCCCTCTTCATCAAGAAACTCCTCAACAAGAGTATTCTTGAATTCGGTCCCATTGTCACTTCTCACTTTCTTGATGGGAAGACCGAACTCCTTTTGAGCTCTTCTAACAAATATCTTCACCTTCTCTTGAACTTGGCACTTGTCATGCAAGAAAAATACCCAAGTGAAATAGGAATAGTCATCAACAACAACAAGACCATATTTGTTACCCCCGATACTTAGGTAGGCAACCAGTCCAAAGAGATCCATATGTATTAGCTCCAATGGTTGCTTGGTGGTCATGATGCTCTTTGGTGGGTGAGGTACGCCAACTTGCTTTCTGGCTTGATAAGCGCTACAAATTCTATCTCTCTCAAAGTGAACATTTGTTAGTCCAAGGATGTGTTCATCTTTTAGAAGTTTGGCCAAGTTCCTCATCCCAACATGAGATAGTCGGTGATGCCAAAGCCATCCCATGCTAGATTTTGCCACTAAACAAGTCTCAAGCTTAGCTTTACTTTTGTTGAAATCAACTAAGTAAAGCTTGTTCTTTAATCAACCCATAAAGACAATAAAGGAATCCTCCCTTCTAAAGACTTCCACACCCTTATCCGTAAAGAGACAATTATAGCCCATCTCACACAATTGAGAAGCGGACAACAAGTTGTAACTTAACAAATCAATATGTAATACATTTGTACTTGAATGCTCAAGAGTTATAGCAACTTTACCGAGACCAATTACATCCCCCTTTGAATTGTGTCTAATGACAATACTTTCATATGAGTGCGTCATCGGTGAATATGATGAGAACATACTCCTTTCTCTGGTAATATGATTTGTACATCCACTATCAAGCACCCAACTTGATTCACCAGAGTATACCTACAAAACAAGTTTAGTTGCTAGATTTAGGTCCCTAATTTGACTTGGGGCCTTGCATGTTAGTCACAAGAATCTTAGGAACCCAAATAGAAGTATTCCTATATATGTTGGTCTCCTTTCCAATATATTTTGCAACAACTTTCCCACTGTTGTTGTTCTTCAAAACAAAGTGAGATGTCAAACTTTGTCAAAGTACATAAGTCTTTGGTTGATAGGAATACTTGTTCTTGGTGGCCCACATTGATTCCTTAGGTTTCTAGAAAACATATTTCTGCCGAAACACCTTCTTCTTGGGCTTAGTTTGATTAGGAGCAGAATTGGTAGCCTTCCCATTTTTGTGGGGTGTGGCACTGCCGCCCTTCACCATGGCACTACCACTGTGCGGCACTGCCACTCGAGGACGTTGTACTGCCACAGTCTATGTAGGCTGATTTGTACCAAATTTTCCCTTCCTCTCAAACTGCACACACTCATAGCCATTCACTATCCTTCTTCCATTTGTCTTGGCTCCTTTTATGTGTCCAAGCCCATGCTTGATTGAGGGATGCCTTCCTTGCTTGAATTGTGGCCCTTTTGATTCATCATTCTTCGTGTCATTAGATTGGGTCTTACCCATCCAACCTTTTCCAATGATTTCATTGAGCCTAGCAATCTCCTTTCTCATAGCCTCTATATTTGCAAGGTTAGTGGAATAGGCATTCAAATCAAGATTAAAACATTTTCCACAACCTTGACTAGTGGAGGGAGTAGAGATTTCCTTTGCCTTAGGAAGATGTGAGTTGCTATCCCAAAGAATGTCATATTGCATCTCAAGTTCTTTGTGCTTTTCATCCAAGTCACAATACTTTTTCTTGAGAGCTTTATTTGCTTTCTTTGTAATAGCATGGTCCTCTTGCTCTTTGGACAGAGCCTTGCATAAGGATTTCACCTCACTTCTCTCTAATGTAAGAGCTTCTTTGCTAGCAATGTAGAGATCCTCTTGTTGGATAAGAGTCTCTTCTCTAGATTCTAGCTCGGCTTGGACACTATCTAAATCCTTTATTAGCTTAGTGATGAATAATTTGGTCTTTCCATCCATATTTTTAGTTATCATGTTTATTTCTTCATCACTAAATTTATCATCACTAGAACTATCACTAATATCACTACTAGAGATATCACTAAGAGGTGGAGGAGATTTGGCCTTTGATTTGTATTTTACCTTCTCATGCTTTGCCATGAGACAAATGTGAGAGTAGTAGTCATCATCAGACATGTTGTTGAAGATCCTTGGTGTAGGGGATGACTTGTGAATGGCAACAGTTGCAATCTTCTCATCATCTTCACTTGTGCCCTCTTTAGTTGAGTCCCATTCATGCCCAATGTGAGCCTCTCCCATGTTCTTCTTGCTTTCCTACATTCGGCCTTGTCCTCTTTTTTGTCCTTCTTGTATTTGTTTTCCTTGATCTCATATGGACACTTGGCAATGAAGTGATTGATGCTTCCACAATTGTAGCATGTCCTCTTTTTGTGTTTGGAAAGTTTCTCTTCACTACCTTGTAGCCTTGCTTCTTTAGCCCCTTGTGAAATCTCTTCATAAAGAGAGCAACATCATCAATCTTCTCATATTGATCATCATCATTTTCACTTTCACTTGAAGATGATGTGGTCTCTACTCTTTCTTGAACTTGCTTGCTTGCTTTGGGCTTGCTAGTTGAAGCTTGTTGGTTGATCTTGGACTTGCTTGTAGAGCCTTGCTTGCTTGATTGTTGGCCTTGATAGCTACATCTGTGATCTGATGCCCTATAGCTTTGCTTGCAATTCTCTAAGTTTCTTCCCCTCATTTGCTTCTCTTTGTATGTCAAAGGTCAAGATCCTCCCAAGTACATCATTTGGTGTGAAGTACTCAAACTTCTTCTTGTCTCTAATTAGAGTGACTATGGTCTCATTTCTAGGTGAATAAGCTTTCAACATAATCTTAACAACTTTGTGATCATCTAGCTCATCACAACCATAGCCTCTAATCTTGCCCACCATTGTCATCAACCTATCAAACATCTCTTGTGGCCCCTCTCCAACCAAGATTACAAACCCATTGAGCATTGACATCAACAAATCAATTCTTGCCTTTCTCACTTTGTCAACCCCTTCATGTGCTAGGTGCAAAGTGTCCCATATTTGCTTGTCAACATCAACTCCAATCATTCTATTATACTCATCACCGTCCAAGGCACTAAGCAACACACTTGTGGCTTGACCATTGAGGTGAATGATTCTCATCTCTTCTAGTGTTGGGTTCTTGGGATCAACCGGTGGCTTAAATCCATTGCAAACAATCTCCCAAATGCTAGGGTGAAGACCTATAAGATAGGCCCTCATCAAGTGCTTCCACTTGGCAAAGTTAGTCCTATTGAAATGGGGTAACTTGCCCACGGGCACATTGATGAAAGACCTCCCGATCATGGTTAGTCATAGGAATAGAAGAATAGTTAAAGGATACGTTAGCATATTTGTTGTTGTCGGCCTTGCCCTTTCCTTTCTTCTCCTTCTTGTTCCCCTTCGACACTTGGTATGACTCATCATCATCTCTATCTTCTAAACTACTTGATATGCTTAATGATGTACTTGTTGCCTTCTCTTCTTCTTCCTAGCTTCTCTTCTTTTTCTTCTTGCTTCTCGCTTTAGCCTTCTTTCTTCTTTTCTTTGCTTCTTGTCCTCTATCCATTGTTCCTCCTTCTTCTCTCTTGCTTCTCTTTTTAGCTTTCTTGCCTCCTTCCTTCTTCTTCTCTCATTATCATTGAGAGCTCTTTTAGCATTGGTAGCCTCAAGATGTGGTAGCCTAGTGTTGCTTGTTGTTGATGCGCTCAACTCGCTGCTATCGGTGTCGACATCCACCAGCTTCATGCCACTAGTTCCTCCTCCAGGCTTCATACCTCATACGGTGAAGCGTATATGAGGTAACTTGCTCTGATACCACTTGTTGGATCTCTGGTTGGCCTAGAGGGGGTGAATAGGCCTATCAAAACAAACACTCAAACTTTTATCAAATTCACCCTGCGGCACTACCGCTTTGGAGGGTGGCACTGCCGAACTGCAGCACTGCCTGACTAGAATAGCGGCACTGTCGTACCTGTAGACAACTTTGAGTCATAGTTCAAAATCAGTGAACGGAAACTTAGATTAGAGAAATTTCTCAGCCTACTGCAAGTATGATAGTCACATATCAAGAGTTAGAAGTTGTAGGAACACCACACATGTAGATCGACTAGAAACCCTAGAAATCATCTCATCCAACAATATGAAATGCAAGTAATGTAAATCAAGCACAAGTGACACAATGATTTATCCCATGGTTTGGCTTGCCACTAAGGCTTGCCTACCTCTACATTATTGAGGTTAGCCACTAAGGCTTAGGGCTTTCCAACCTGTAACACCCTAAAAATTCTATTTACAATTTAGAGATTAAATTGGGTATTTATTTAATCTTCAATGCATTTTAACCTAAGCTAAATAATATTTTTTGATTAAATTAAAATTAACCATAAGGTTTAGAAACTTGTTTATTGCATTCATGCCGAAGCATATGTTTTTTTGGTTGAGTATAGGGCTAGGTTTGTTGGGGTTAAATTCAAATTTGATTTGAATTTGATCCAATTATCAAGTCTTAAAAATGAAAAGGCTTTTCTTTTAAAGTTTATCTCTCTCTTCTCTCTAGCCCAGCAACCCAAGCCAGCCCATTCTTATTTTTCTTTTTCTACGTGCCCTTCCGGCCTTGGGCCGTTGGTGGCCCATTTCCCCCTTCCCTCCTCCTGTCTCACACATGTGGCCTAGCTCAGCATAGCACACGGCCCAGCAGCGTGGCCCGCTTCCACGCCCCCTACCGCGCCTTTCCCTCTTCGCACGCATGTGAGCTGCGGCCTAACTTGGTGCACCGCTCAGCCCAAGCAGTGGCCTGCCCGCATCCAAGCCACACCCGCACCCACTCTCCCCTTTCTCCCACTACACGGTCGGGCCCACTCATTAGCCACCTGCCTTCCCCTTCCTTCCTTGCTGACTAGAGATGTCGCACCTACCTTCAATGGCGGCTTCACCTACTAAGTGAATGGAGCCATCAAGGGCTCCATCAAGCCACAATGACACCGAGTGAATTATGCCATGTCGTTTCCTCTTCAACCATGCATGCTCACCCCATAAAGCTTGCTGTCAAGCCCCTCCATCTCTCTCTTTCCATACACCGCCTGAGCTTGCACTGCCACCCTTGAAATTGCCGCTCCAGAGCTCATCAGTCCTCACAGTCACGCTCAAGAGCTTCGCCATGTCCCACTGCGACCGTAGGTACCTTTCTCTTCTCAATTTCATCATGGGTTTGATGTTCCCAAGCTCACCGGTGGTGGCTTCTCTTTCTAGTCTGCCTCCACTCATCACTGGCTGCTTTGGAACCTCCCTAGACACCGCAATCACCTCCTCTGGACTTGCGCTGTCACGCTCATTACTCCTATGCCCTCGGTTTGGTCCAGGGAGGTCAAAATCACAGTTCCGATGATCACCGGCGAGCTTTTGCATTTTAAAGCTGATTAGAGTGATTCTTTCGCTCATGTGTTCATAGCAGTACATAAATTAGTTTTATAAGGTTTTCAATCTCTATTTTTATTATTTGGTGCACTGTTCTAATAGAAGTATATTTGTATGCATGTGATGACTGGAATGGATGCTTGATTGGTGAATTGGAACACATTTAGAGGGTGATCAGTTCGAGGTTGCTGAGGATCAGTTGGGTGACCAGCAGTATCAAGAAGGAAACTTTGAGGAAGGCAAGTGTAGCAAAGGCCCATTGTACCTATGAAATCTATAATTCATACATATGCATGTGTTTTAAATTGAATCGCCCTTAAGGACTTCACCTAGATTGTTTCTTGTACTACATATCCTTGTTACCTATGGTTTGGGATGCATTTTGGATAGTTGTTGCAGTGTATAACCTAAAATAAATATTAAACATGATTAAAGGTATATGCAACATGTTAAAATGGTACTTTTAGCAACTTTTAGGGGGATAGAGTACTGGGTTGAGTGCTCTAATGCCTCTCCATAAGGACTCAATCCTAAAGTGGCCACCCAGGAGGTTTAGTACAACCCCGAGTGTCAAATGGCTCTGACTTTAGCCTGGTAACTAGATTGTACTAGCTTGTCTATAGCTTTCTGTAAGGGCAAGAGGGGGCACTAGTTGGTATGTTTCTTTCCCTACCAGGGTGTGTACTATGCCACGACCATGAGTGCCACTCTTGGAGGAGGACCGCATACGGCTAGACGACTAAAACCTTAGCAGCTATGACTTGTTAGTGAACTAGCGAAGGGTTATGTAGTGAAACCCTACCATGCTTCCTTGGTAGATTTGATGTGGACTTTGCTAACCTCGGCATTGGGAATCATAGCTCGGTGGGTAAAGTTGTACAATTCTATAGAATTCTTTGACCTATATAACATATGGGCTCATGGATATGAGCGGCCTTGATCCTTCATGATTAGTGGTTACTTGGATGGTTGGGAATGATATAATCTTGATTAATTATAATTACAACTTGGGTGGGTTTATTCACTAAAGTAGTGACACAGGTTTAATAAAACTTGACTAACTAAAATTGCTTACCGCAGTCAAATCATGTCAAGCCTTTTGAGCCTCATAGATCCCTTTGTTATACTTGATAAGCATGGTGCGCTTACACTTATTTCACATTCAACAAAAATCCCGGATGGGTAACAGATGTCATATATGAGGAGTTCCCTAAAGATGTCCAGGACTACTAGATTGATGTTCACCAGTTGGAGTCCTTGTGGCAGTTTGGGCTTAGTTTTCCACTTTATGTAATAATGTTGCTGATGAGCGAGACCATGTGATGACAATATGATGAGATATGCATTGTAATAAAGTACTTTACTTTGATATTATTATAATTTGAGGATATATGTGTGTTTGGACATCCTGGACGCACATATATGAGTACTTGATTTTGCTATGCAAAATTGGGTGTGACAAATTGGTATCAGAGCTTTAACTGAATGTAGGGCGATCAACCTAGTTAGAAATGGATGTTTTTAGGATCATATCACCTTTATTTTGTTGTTTTTAATTTACTATAAAATCGTATCACCTCGTCTATTTTTTGTTGCAAAAATTATCCTTGTCCTAATACTCAACCTCTTCAATCTTGTAGATGGCCCGTACCAGGTTGATAGCCTGCAAGCGCACCATTGTGATGCCAACAAGGAGGATGAGGTTCATGCTTGGCAAGCATGTTCCCCTGCACCTAGTCAATGCACTGAGGGACATGGAGGAGGAGCATGTGGAGGTGCCCATGGAGGAACCCATGGATGAGGAGGCTGGAGAGGAGCCCATGTTTGAGGACCCCTCAGAGATAGAAGACACAAAAGAGGAGCCCGTGGAGGAGGAGGAGGGGGTCAAGTGGAGCTAGTGACCCCAATGATGGAGATGATCTTGATAACTCTGACTCTGATGGTTGAGATGACGGTGATGGAGATGATGGTGATAATGGAGATGATGATGGTGATGGAGATGATAGTGGAGATGGAGGAGATGGTGGAGGTGATGATGAGGGTGACTACCATGCCGCACTACTTGCTAAGGGGTGGACAGTGGAGATCCACTATGATCAGCATGGTGATGCCTACTACCATCCAAAGCTTCTCTCTCTTGTACGCCACTGCCACACCAGGTGCACCGTGCAGTACCGGATGGAGCATTGGACCCACCCTAGCTACATCGGCTTCTATGAGACAGAGGTGTACATCTGTAAAGGGAGTCGGGTGCACTACATCCACCGTGCTATCACAGCATGGCTCACACATGTAGCTGCCATCCAAGATGCTGCCAGGCAGGCATAGGTGGTCAATCATGACCACCACTTCGACGACATTGCATGGGACGAGGATCGTTATCTTCCTCGCCGTCGAAGTGATCAGTCCACCTACAACATCGCTGCTCCACTTAGGAAGGAGAACTTCAGGCTTAGGCTTACTCTAGTGAACTTGGCCTAGACCATCACTGACTTGGACCAGATTTTGAATGAGCTAGATGACATGGGGAAGGCATACCTGCAGCTTGCACTTGAGAATGCCATGTTGAAGTGGCAGCATGGTGGTCCTAATAAGGAGGCACCAAGTATTCCTGCTAAATCACCCCCAAGGAATAGAGAAGGCCATGGAGACCCCAACACTAGCACCAACATTGACCCATAGGTGGTTTCCCCAAATATGTAATAAACACGCATAAATGTGCGAGAGTGTGTTTAGTTTCTTTTCTTTTTAATGGTTGAACAATTGTCACTTAAGTGGTTGGATGATTATCAATATGGATAATGTTTGATTTGGATTTTGTCATGATTGTGGTGATTTGTGGGCATGTCCACAGTCATTTAGTTTAAGACTAAGGCTTAAGGATAATATGAATAAATAGTTGGGTTTCTTTTTATCCTGCTGTCCATTCTGTATCATTCTAAGCAGTCCACCTTTATCAGTTCATATCTCATGTCCTGGATGTTCAATGGTCATGAAAATTTAATGGATAAGAGTATACATCTATATCTTTCTTTTGGCTCTAGAATCACCTCAATACCTGTTATGGTTTGTGAGATATAGCTGTTGCAAGATTGATGTTCCTGTGCTGTTAGAAATCTAGAGCAGTACTGATTGTCATCTGTTTTTGCCTAACTAAGCTTCGTAATATGGGAATGTGTTCTAAATATTATAGAGAATTTTATAAGCTTTCCATAAATGTAAACTTTGCATTTAGACAATAAACAGAGAGCAAGATATGTTCATTTTACTGGACTGCTGTCTGACAACTCGCTAGAAAAGTTCAAACTGCTTATCTTTCTTGTATACGTTATATATCTCTTGACTTTGGTTCTATATCATCTATCTTCAACATGATGTTATCTGTTAAATATCACATATCCTAGACATATGAGACTTATATGATGTATCTACAGATGGTAAATACCAGGAGGAACAACCAAGGGGGCGAGAACTTGTCGCCACCACCCCCTATCACTATGGAGCAACTAATGATGATGCAAACTCAACTGCTGTAGTAGATGGCTCAGAACATGTAGAACAATGGGAATGGAAATGGGAATGCACCCCCTCAAGTTAGAGATAAGAGGGGAGAGTTTCTGAAGGGACATCTGCCTATCTTCAAGCATTCCACTGACCCTCTCCAAGCTGATGACTAGTTACGTGCAGTTGAGAGGCAACTTGAGATTGCACAATGTGATGATAGGGAGAAAGTGTTGTATGTAGCTGGGCAACTGCAGGGGGCTGCACTTGACTGGTGGGACTGCTTTGGCTATACTGAAGCTAACCCCATAACTTGGCAAGAATTTTGCAATGCTTTCCGCTCTCACCATGTTCCTACTGGGTTGATGAAGCTGAAAAAGAAGGAATTCCTTGCTCTCAAATAGGGAGGCATGACCATGGCTGAGTATCATGACAAATTCATACAATTATCATGGTATGCACCTACTGAAGTGGAAGATGATGATAAGAGGCAAGAGCTGTTCATGGAAGGTCCAAATGATGGTCTCTAGTACCAACTGTTGTCCCATACCTTTGCTAGTTTCCAGCAGCTAGTGGACAAGGCCTTGGTTGTAGAGAACAAGTGCCCTTAAATGGAGGACAAGAAGAGGAAATTCCAGGGGCAACAGTCTAGGAGCAATACTCATGTTTGCACTGTTCCTCAGCAAGCTTACCCACAACAATGCTATCAAGGTTAGTCAAGCCTGATCAACCATAACCAGCAACCACAGCGTGCACAGTAGCAGCAGCAGTACAGGGCACTAGTTCAGCGTCAACAGCAAGCTAACAATGTTCCTATGAAGGGCAATGTTCCTAATGCTCCACCAAAGAATGGCGCACCAAAGGAGCCAAATGCTATCAATGACAACAAATGTTTCAGTTGTGGTGAACTAGGACATTACTCCAATAGATGTCCTAAGAAGTTGGCTAATGTGCAGTAGAATTATGTTCGTGGAAAGATCAATCATGTGACCATAGAGACAGCTCAGGAGGCACCTGATGTGGTGATCGGTACGTTTCCAGTCAACTCAAACTCAGCTACAGTTCTTTTTGATTCTGGTGCTTCGCATTCTTTCATAGCATATACTTTCATAAAGCATGGCATACCCATATGTGTTTTGAAGAAACACATATTAGTAAACTCACACGGAGGGGAAATGAAAGCAAATTGGGTGTGTTTAGCTGCTAGTCTCATCATAAGGGGGTAGAATTTCAAGCCAACCTTGTAGTCATAGACTCATCTAGAATTGATATCATCTTGGGTATGGACTGGTTGAGGCCACGAAAGGTAGTTATACATTGTGAGAACAATTCTGTGATTCTAACCGCTCCATCTAGGGAGAAACATGAGTATGTAGCAACACAGTTAGCTTCAAAAATTAGTCAGGTTAATCAATTAAAGGAAACATCCATAGAGGATATATGGATAGTAAATGAGTATCTAGATGTCTTCCCTGATGAGTTACCAGGTATGCCACCTAAACGAGATATTGAGTTTATAATTGAACTTTTACCTGGAACTGCACGCATAGCTAAGAGACCGTATAGAATGGGAGTGAATGAACTAGTGGAACTTAAGAAACAATTAAGGGAACTGCTAGATAAGGGTTATGTATGACCTAGTTCTTCACCTTAGGGAGCACCAGTGTTGTTTGTAGAAAAGAAGGATGGAACACAAAGAATGTGTATAGATTACATATCACTTAATGAGGTAACAATGAAGAACAAGTATCCACTACCTAGAATCGATGACTTGTTTGACCAGTTGAAAGGAGCTTGTGTGTTTTCCAAGATCGACCTCCGGTCTAGATACCATCAGTTGAGAATAAGATGTTCTGACATTCCCAAAACCGCTTTTGTAACCCAATATGGACTATATGAGTTCACAGTTATGTTTTTTGGTCTGACAAATGCACCTACATACTTCATGTATTTGATGAACAAAGTATTCATGGAGTATCTCGATAAGTTCATAGTTGTGTTTATTGATGATATATTAGTCTTTTCTAAGAATGAGAAAGAGCATGAGGATCATTTGAGGCTAGTCTTGCAAAAGCTTAGAGAACATCAGCTCTATGCTAAGTTTAGTAAATGTGAGTTCTGGCTAAAAGAAGTATCTTTCCTTGGCCACATCATCTCTAATGGAGGAGTAGCGATAGATCCCAAGAAAGTTAGAGATGTGTTGAGTTGGAATCCGCCTTAGGATGTTAGTGAGATATGGAGTTTCCTTGGTATGGCTGGGTATTATAGGAGATTTATCGAGGGGTTTTCCAAGATAGCAAAACCTATGACTGCTCTATTGGAGAAGAATGCTAAGTTTGTGTGGTCTAAAGAGTGTCAGGCTAGTTTTGAAGAGTTGAAGAAGAGACTGACTTCTACCCTAGTGCTCATCTTACCTGATCTTACTAAAAGCTTCTCTATCTATTGTGATGCCTCATGGTGAGGTCTTGGTTGTGTTCTTATGCAAGAGGGTAGAGTTGTTGCCTATGCATCCAAACAGCTGAGAAAACATGAGTTAAATTATCCAACCCGTGATCTAGAGTTAGCAGTTGTAGTACATGCTCTCAAGATTTGGAGACATTACCTGATTGGTCATAAGTGTGAGATTTATACGGATCATAAGAGTTTGAAGTATATATTCACACAGTCATATCTGAATTTGAGGCAGCACAGATGGCTAGAGTTAATCAAGGATTATGATTTGAAGATACATTGTCATCCGGGTAAAGCTAACGTAGTAGCAGATGCTCTGAGTAGGAAGAGTTATGTCAACATGGCCTATGCAACTCAATTACCCAGGGAATTATGTGAAGAGTTTGAACACTTGAATTTGAGTATTGTGGCTAATAGTATGGAATTAGAGGTGGAACCTACCTTAGAATGAGAGATTCATAAGGGGCAGCAGGATGATGAGAAAATTAAGGACATTGCTGAGTGTATGATGATCGGTAAAGCACTAGGTTCCATATGGATGATCAGGGAGTAGTGTGGTTTGGTAAAAGGATTTGTGTGCTAGAAGTGAAATCTATTAGGGAGTCTATCTTGAGGGAAGCTCATGACTCAGCTTATTCTATACACCTAGGAAGTACTAAGATGTATCTTGATCTTAGAGAGAGATATTGGTGGTACAGGCTAAAGAGAGATGTAGCTGAATATGTGGCCATGTGCGAAACATGCCAGAGAGTAAAGGTAGAGCATCAGAGGCTAGTAGGTTTACTTCAACCTATGAAAATACCAGAGTGGAAATGGGAGAAAGTTGGAATAGACTTTATAGTGGGCTTACCCCGTACACAAAAGGGATATGACTCAATCTAGGTAATCATAGATCGGTTGACCAAAGTGGCACATTTTATTCCTATCAAGACTACTTATTTAGGTGCAAAGTTAGCAGAGCTATACATGGAAAGGATTGTATGTTTGCATGGGGTACCGAAGAAGATTGTTTCTGATAGAGGTACATAGTTGACATCTCATTTCTGGCAGAAGTTGCATGAGTCTATGGACACAAAGTTGAACTTTAGTTCAATGTATCATCTGTAGATAGACGGGCAGACTGAGAGAATGAATCATATTTTAGAGGATATGTTGAGAGCTTGTGCTCTATAGTATGGGACAAGCTAGGACAAGAGTTTGCCTTATGTTGAATTCTCTTATAATAACAGTTACCAGAAAAGTCTCAAAATGGCACCATTTGAAGTGTTGTATGGCAGAAAATGAGGACACCACTGTTTTGTAACCAAATAGGGAAAGTCAAGTTTTTGGGCCAGAAGTTTTACAAGAGGTAGAAAAATAGGAACAAATAGTGAGGCAGAATTTGAAGGTTACATAGTCTCAACAGAAGAGTTATGCTGATAGTAGAAGAAGGGATTTGGTGTTTGAGATCGGTGATTTTGTTTACCTCAAAGTTTCACCTATGAGAGGAGTTAAGAGGTTTCATACTAAGGGAAAGTTGTCTCCCAGGTATGTGGGACCTTTCAAGATCAATGATAGAAGAGGAGAAGTTGCTTATCAGCTAGAGTTACCAGAGCAGCTCTCAAGTGTTCATGACGTCTTCCATGTGTCATAGCTTAAGAAATGTTTAAGGGTACCTGAGGAACAGTTACCTTTGGATGAGCTAGATATCTAGAAGGACATTTCTTATAAAGAACACCCAGTGAAAATTTTGAAAACAACTAAGAGAGTTACAAGGAGTAAGGTTATAAGAATGTGTAAAGTTTAGTGGAATAGACATTCCGAGGATAAGGCAACATGGGAAAGAGAGGAGGATCTGAGATCTGAGTATCCCTATCTTTTCCAGCCATCTGAATCTCAAGGACGAGATTCATATTAAGGGGGATAGGTTTGTAACACCCTAAAAAATATATTTACAATTTAGAGATTAAATTGGGTATTTATTTAATCATCTATGCATTTTAACCTAAGCTAAATAATAATTTTTGATTAAATTAAAATTAACCAGAAGGTTTAGAAACTTGTTTGTTGCATTCATGCCGAAGCATATGTTTTTGGTTGAGTGTAGGGCTAGGTTGGTTGGGGTTAAATTCAAATTTGATTTGAACTTGATCCAATTGTCAAGCCTTTTCTTTTAAAGTTTTTCTCTCTCTCTCTCCTTTCTAGCCCAACAACCAAAGCTAGCCCGTTCTTGTTTTTCTTTTTCTATGTGCCCTTCTAGCCTTGGCCCGTTGGCGGCCTATTTCCCCCTTCCCTCCACTTGTCTCATGCGTGGGGCCCTGCTCGGCATAGCGCATGGCCCAGCAGCGCGGCCTACTTCCATGTCCCCTCCCGCGCCTTTCCCTCTTTGCACACGCATGAGCCGTGGCCCAACTTGGTGTCCGGCTCAGCCCAAGCAGTGGCCTGCCCGCATCTGAGCCGCACCCGCACCCACTCTCCCCCTTTCTCCCACTACGCGGTTGGTCCCGCTCATCAGCCACCCGCCTTCCCCTTCCTTCCTCACCGACCGGAGATGTCGTGCCTTCAATGGCGGCTTCACCTGCTGAGTGAAGGGAGCCATCAAGGGCTCCATCAAGCCACAATGACACTAGGTGAATTGCGCTGCGCCGTTTCCTCTTCTACAGTGCTTGCTCACCCTATAAAGCTCACTGTCGAGCCCCTCCCTCTCTCTCTCTCTTTCTATACACCACCTGAGCTCGCACTGTCGCCCTTGAAATCGCCACTCCGGAGCTTGTCGATCCTCATAGTCACACTCAGGAGCTCTGTCATGCCCCACCGTGGCCATAGGTACCTTTCTCTTCCCAATTTGGTCATGGGTTTGATGTTACCGAGCTCACCGATGATGGCTTCTCTTTCTAGTCTACCTCCGCTCATCACCAGTCACTTTGGAACCTCCCCAGACACCACAATCACCTCCTCCAGACTCACGGTATACATCTCGTGCTCCCTATCCCTTTACTTTAGCGAATGGTACACTAGAACACCATGACGGTTAGCACTGGATCTCACTAGCCATGGCACCACTGTGGGGCCATCATTCCGACATGCTTCCCTACATTTTCTTTATGCCATGTCAAACTCACATTGTCACGCTCGTTACTCCTGCGCCCTCGGTTTGGTCTAGGGCGGTCGAAATCGCAGTTCTAGTGATCAACGGCGAGCTCGGGTCACTGGTGTCAATGGCGCCACCACCACTGCATAGTGAGTCAGCAGGGGGAAATGCCCCCCTTTCATCTGTGTCGTTGGCTCTCCCACGAACGACGCGGATTAGATACCCCTCTGGGGTTAGCTGGTCGGTCCATCGTGGACCCATGGACACAGAGCACAGCGCCCACGCCACTGGTTCACCGCACATGGTGGTGTATCGCACCAACCAACATGTGCCACGTCACGCCCAGTCAGCGGCGACGCGATCAAATCGCGGTCAGCCGAGCGCACTTTGTGCTTTAGCCCTTCTATTTTCCTGAAATCAACCTGCTATCAAACATCAGTTCAAAAGCATTTACTTTTAATCTTGTATTTATCTATTTTAGCCCCTGTATTTTTGAATAATAGTATGCGCCGCCAGAACACGATAGAATTCAGATTTTATTACTTTAAATTCAAAATTTAGTTTAGTTTATTTACAGAAATGCCATTCAAACTTGTATTATACATAACTTTGTGTTTTAAAGCCGATTAGAGTGATTCTTTCGCTCATGTGTTCATAGCAGTACGTAGATTACTTTTATAAGCTTTTCAATCTCTATTTTTACTGTTTGGTGTACTGTTCTAATAGAAGTATATTTGTATGCATGTGATGACTAGAATGAATGCTTGATTGGTGAATTGGAACACGTTTAGAGGGTGATCAGTTCAAGGTTGCTGAGGATCAGTTGGGTGACTAGTAGTACCAAGAAGGAAACTTTGAGGAAGGCAAGTGTAGCAAAGGCCCCTTGTACCTATGAACTCTATAATTCATACATATGCATGTGTTTTAAATTGAATAGCCCCTAAGGACTTTACCTCGATTGTTTCTTGTACTATATACCCTTGTTACCTATGGTTTGGGATGCATTTTGCATAGTTGCTACAGCGCATAACCTAAAATAAATATTAAACATGATTAAAGGTATATGCAACATGTTAAAATGGTACTTTTAGCAACTTTTAGGGGGCTAGAGTACTAGGTTGAGTTCTCTAATGCCTGTCCATAAGGACTCAATCCTGAAGTGGCCACCCAGGAGGTTTAGTACAACCCCAAGTGTCAAATGGCTCTAACTTTAGCCTGGTAACTAGACTGTACTAGCTCGTCTATAGCTTTCTGCAAGGGCAAGAGGGGGCACTAGTTGGTGTGTTTCTTTTCCTACCAGTGTGTATACTATGCTACGACCATGAGTGCCACTCCTAGGGGAGGGCCACATACGGCTAGATGACTGAAACCTTAGCAGCTACAACTTGTTAGTGCAACTAGCGAAGGGTTATGTAGTGAAACCCTACCATGCTTCCTTGGTAGAGGCGATGTGGGCTTTGCAAACCCTGGCATTGGGAATCATGGCTCAATGGGTAAAGTTGTACAAATTATGCAGAATTCTTTAACCTGTTATAACAGTCAGGATCATGGATATGAGTGGCCTAGATCCTTCATGATTAGTGGTTACTTGGATGGTTAGGAATGATATAATCTTGATTAATTATAATTACAACTTGGGTGGGTTTATTCACTAAAGTAGTGACACGAGTTTAATAAAACTTGACCAACTAAAATTGCTTACTGCAATCAAACCGTGTCAAGCCTTTGAGCCTCATAGATCCCTTTGTTATACTTGCTAAGCATGGTGCGCTTACACTTGTTTCACATTCATTGAAAATCCCCGATGGTTAACAGATGTCATATATGAGGAGTTCCCTGAAGATGTCCACGACTACTAGATTGATGTTCACCAGTTGGAGTCCCTATGGCAGTTTGGGCTTAGTTTTCTGCTTTTTGTAATAATGTTGCTGATGAGCAAGACCATGTGATAACAATATGATGAGATATGCGATGTAATAAAGTACTTTACTTTGATATTATTACAATTTGAGGATATATGTGTGTTTGGACATCCTGGGTGCACATATATGAGTACTTAATTTTGCTATGCAAAATTGGGTGCGACACAACCTTTCCTCATTCTCAAGTCAAGAGTACTAACTATTGAGATGAGGGGTGAGTTTACTAGCTTCAAGAGATGGTTACAAACCTCCTGGGTCTACCACACAAGTTGGCAAGCTCCATGGATGACCCTCTAGCTGGCTAGGAGCCAAGCTCCAAGAGTAACAAACACAACCGCTAGCCAAAATGTAAACCAAGTGCTCTTTTGAGTTTTGGAATCAATGGAGTTGCTCTCTAATCGAGTTTTGGACCCTTTTCTCTCAAGGATTGATGGGAAAATCAATGGATTTGCTTGAGGGCTCAAGGTCACTAATGGAGGAAGAGAGAGAGGGTTCCTTTTTTGTTTTGGGCGTGCTGGAATGAGCAGGAGGAAGAAGATAGCCGTTGGGGAGGAAGAGGATGGGTATAAATACCCCCTCAGTCCCAATGGTCACTTAAGTCGTGGTAGTGCCATGGCTTAAGTGCGGTAGTGCCTCTCTTCAAGTGCAGCAGTGTTGCACCAGTCAAGACAGCAAGGGTAAGAGTGAAGTTTAGGTTGTCTTGGCTATGAATCTAAGGATGCATGTGTATGTTTGAGCACTTGGTAGCACATGTTGGCTTAAGCATTGTGTCCCCCTTTATAGTATGGCTTTTCCTATACCCAAATTCAAAATATAAAAGAATTTAAAGCTCCTTTGAGTTTGAAGCCATCAACATTTATAATTGGGGGCTCCTTCGTTTCATGTAGCATCATCGAATATAAATGTAACAGAACCGCCCAATTTATATAAGATCAAGTACGGCTGTCCCCGCTAACACATTGACACGCGCATACTTTCACTCACATAAACCCGGTAGTCCGTCGAGTGTCCTGAAAGACCTCGGTAAATCAACATCACAACCAAGATCGCGTGATTAAGCAAATACACATCACATATATAGGGTTGCAGCAGAAATAATATTACAAGTTTGGGTTTCAAAACTGATTAGTGAAAACAACATAGCTTTCAAAAGATTACATTAATATATGTTCCAAATACATTGCTAGCATAAGTGACATCATCCGACAAAAGCATATAGATGAGAAGTAAGTATAGAATCACCGAGCCCACTTGCGGTTAGCCACCATCTTCAACAGGCCGAGAACTTCACCTGCAACAAGGTGGGATAAACCCTGAGTACGAGAATGTACTCAGCCAGACTTACCCGTCGTAAACCAGAAATAAAGTGACACCAAGGATTATGCAAGGCTTTATTTGCTGGAGCTGAGCTGACAACCTTTTTGCATAAAAGCTTGAGTAATCATTAGCATTATCTACCTATACTAGTAGCGATTTTTAGCCATTACCTATCCTCTATATTAGCACCTATACTAATCAATCACTTAATTAAGTTGCAAACAATAATAACCATATCAGGTATTTCATGGCTCATTATCATAATCATCATCATCATCACCATTTAACCATATCTTTAAATTTAGTGAATCTACGTTGCCGCTGCTCAGTCAAGTTCTCACTATCTGGGAGAGACGGCGATTTGAATCGATTCCTATCTAGCTGGAGGGGTATTCCTAAACACAAACCCTGCTTCCCCCGTCAGGGTCGCAACAAGTCACCTTTGGTACAATTCAGGAGTCGCGGGTCCGAACAGATCGGCATTCTTAGAGAACCACTCTGCCAAGGTTGTTCGGGACTCTAACCCGCCTTGGACTTATGCCAATGGCTCTCCGCACATCCTTACTACCTCCAGAGTGCCGCCACTGCTCGCGTTCTCGGCCTGAATCGAGCTACTAGGCTTCGCGGTCGGAACGACTTATCCGGCCAGCTAAGTGTTAGGCTGCGTTCAACATGACATGAGGACGTACAGCGTATCGGTCCTTAAATGACTCAAACGGAGTCACTATGTTCAAACCTACACAAGACCCCGCCTGGTCTTAATTCATTATTCACATGGTTCTTTTCCACGATAGCAAATATAGCCAACCGTGATCCACCTCATCCTAAAGCTCGTAGGTGACAGGAAATCACCTGACTTCTACCGCACTAAGTATGGCTAAGCATTTAACCTGTCTTGAACTTAAATAGGATTCCAGTGCGATATCTGGACAAGGAAGGATATATAATGCAGCAATTGGTTTCAACCAATTCCTATACTTAATGCATCATCAACAATAAAAGATACCCAATGTATTTGTGAAAACATAGGAGGCTTAATATGCTCCGGGGCTTGCCTGGGATCCGACACAAGTCAGTTCAGTTAGCTTGCTCCGTCTTGATGACGTCTCCACTCTAGGCATGCACTCCAGGGTCCTTCCATTCTCGGGATGGATCCACCAACACCATCTTCGGGTTTGGCTCCAACATCTCATCCTTCACATGGTGCATCTAGCGTACCTAGATGAGATGCAAGATGCAAGTGCATGAATATGAAGAATAGTACCATGAGACGCATCACAAAATAGCAAGCAAGACAAGCATAGTTTACACTAACACACTGAAGTACTTCGCGATGCTTAACTTAAACATCACACAATCTATCATGCTAAGATGGCAAAGAAGCTGACAACACCAAGCATGACACAAGTTTCCCCATATCTCAGGTGCTCTAACTTAGTCATCATTCAAGGCATAAGTCACACTTAACAATATACAAGCAAACACTATAATTGGAATCTGCCAATTTCTGGACATGCAAACAGCAGCTACAAGATTTAGCTATAACTGGAGTTACACACATCCAAATGACTTGCAAGAAGACATTTTGGAAAGCTTATAAAATTATCTACATTTCATCTGTAACCATCATAGCATGATTCATAAGTTAAGTAGGTCGAAATTATACATTTACAGAAACTAGTCTAAACAAGACAGAGAGCAATCAATTGTATAACCCAACTTTGAACAACTGTAACCCTTAAACTACTTGGCCAAATGGCACCAAATTTTAACAGCAGCTAGATACATGAATTATCTACAACTTTTGTATAAACAAGTTTCACAACAAAGCACATTGTCATGAAGAACTTTGCTAAGTTCCCAGATCTGTCCATAAACCACATCGGCAAGAAAATAAATATTAACTTATGTTGCAAACACATAATTAGGCAAAACCAACTTTACCAACATGTCACACATGACTAAAGAACACCAGAAAACCTAGTGTCCATAACCAAATAAATTCTTTTAATGCATTTCTTAATTTATTTTAGATAACAAGGTGACTTAATGAACATATACCAAAAGCATATAATAAATTCTACAAAAATTACAGTGGCTCACATATGCTTCAAGTAGACTACTGTAAAAATTGCACTCAAATTTATTAACAAAAACACCCTCCACAAAAATAACAAGGCAGAAAGGCTGATTTTTGAATAAATAAGAATCCTATTGAAAAGTATCAAACAACAGATTTCATATTTTTCTTAGCATACTTAAGGTACCAAGGTGACCTCCAATAAATTTCATGAGCATTGGATCTATATTTTAAACATAAAAATTCACCAAAGGATTACCTAATTAATAAAAGGAATTTCATAACTCAAAAACTAGACATGCACTGTCTCCCAAAGTTTTACCAGAGATTACCCATATCAAGAAAAGCTCACCATTCAAATTTCATAATTTTTGGAGCACTACAACTCCAGATATGAAATACACAAGTTCGTATGCATCCAAAAATTCTTTTGGAAGAGCAATTTAATTCACCCAACAAATCTACTACACAAGCTCAGATTATATTTTTACTAAACACTAGACTTCCCAAAGAACACTACAAATTTGAAGCACATCATTTAGATCCCTAGAACTTGAGATATACATTTTACAAATTCATATATAAATCTGTAAAATAAAGAAAAACAAAAACAAAAGTGAAGCTTCGCTGCTGGGCCGGCCTGCTGAACCACGCGCGGCCTGCTCGGCCTAGCCCGCCCAGCCCGCGTGAAGCGTTCGGCCCGCCCCTGACAGCCGGGTCCCCAGCGTCAGCCACAGTAGGCAGAGGGTTGGCTCGGCCGACGTTTTCTCGCCGGCGGCGAGATCTCCAGCGAGAAGGTCGACACCTACACGTTCCCTGTGTCAAGCCGCATCTAATGGTACCCCTTATGAGACCTAGGGTTGAGCGGAGCAAGGTCGCTGTTGGCCATGGCGGCACGGTGGAGGGGCTTAGCGGTGCGCCGGCCATCTCCGGTCGGTAGCAACTCGGCTAGGCTCAAAACAAGCATCACGGTGTCCTAGGGAATGAAAAGAACAAGAGCGGAGGTGCCGAGGTACTCTAGATGGGGCTGGCCACGGAGCACCCAACTCCAGCAAGGTTGCGGCGGCGCGGGAATGTTGAATGCGACCTCACCTGAGGTCGATTGACGGCATGGATAAGATGAGAAGCTAGAGGAGGTCTCGTCGGTACTATGGAAGAGACGAAGGGAGCTGAGGTGCGGAGGTGAGCCCACGGAAGCTCATCGGAGCTCACAGTGGTAATGGCGCTCCGCCGCAGAGGAAGAGGAAATGTGGCCTCTACCTTGACTCTCTGGCTCAACGATGAGGTGGACGAGGTCGAGGAGATGATGGTGAATCCGTGGGCGAGATGGAACGAGGCGAGGCGTGGTGGCGAGCGCGCGCGAGCTCGACGAAGCGCGCGGCGGCGATGGTAGCGCGCTCCTCCGCCTTGGCTTGCTCAGCAGAGGGAGGGGAAGGAGAGAATGGAGAGGGAGGCGAACTGAGGGCGTCGGGGTGGTCTTGATGGACATCGAGCCCTGACCGGTGGGGCCAGCGACGACGTATGGGTGCCACGGCGTGTCCACGCGGTGTCGCTGGTCTGTGGCCGGTCGGCCACCGAGCTGGCTTGCTTCTGAATCAACGTCCACGTTTCTCTGACTGAAACTCCATTTTCAACGATCCATAACTCCAAATATGTTCGTCCTTTGCCACAATTTCAGTAATACAAGATGTAGAGCTACATGGGAACTACAACTTTGTCAACATGAGTTAGAGCTGGATCGACCTAGATTGGAAGTTACATTGTTCCAAAGAATGAATCCTGAAACTGTAAAACAGCTTTACACTTAGCAAAATTTGCGAAGTCGAAAAACAGTAGTTTGTTGATTCATGTGAGCTCCATTTGACTAGGCTAGGCACTGAATTAGCTCTTGAGCATCAAACAAATTTGGTTCTATTCAACTTAAACTTCAACTTTTATTTAAGGTGTAACTCCATGCAAGCACCATAAGCAATGGGTCAACATAGGTCAAAGTAGCATCGTGGAAATGCTTAAAATCTGAGTTTTAGACTGATTGATGCATTTTCTTGATCTCTGCTCACACGAACCCTTCATGACTTTTGTGGTAGAGTTCAATTAGAGTCATTTGGGCAAGGTTCCAAGGTTTGGTTGATGATCTAGAATTCCATTCACTTAATAAAGCAATCCAAGAAAGATGTAACTCATCATTTCGTGCGACTTCTTGATTCCAAACTTCACGAAACTTTTCCACGGATCAATATAGATGGATGTTGATGCGAGACATATGAAACAAGTACATCCAACATTCCCCAAGCATACCTCTTAGAAAAGGGCGGCATGTAAGCAATGGTGCATGGTCCAAGTTTACATGGTGGCTCACTTTCATATGTTTGACCTAACATCTCCATCATCACTTAATCTATCATGTTTAATCTTAAACCCATTGCTTACTGGTGACAAACACCTGGGGTGTTATAGCCCTCCCCCCTTAAAGGAATCATGTCCCGAGATTCGGTGCGAAAGACTTTTAAGGGAAGAGAAACTTGTCATCCAGTTTCCAACATCAGTGATAGCATTAGGCTACTTAACTTCGGAGTATCAGAGAGGCTAATTTGGTCACAACACTTTCTGATACTTGCTCTTCATTGTAAGATGTTGTCTGAAGACTTTCCTTCGTTGGCGTCCATAAAGCATTGTTACATTGGAAGGAATCTAAGATAGCACTGTCCTACATACTTCATCCTTGATGTACGAAGAGTGATACAAGCATAGACTAAATACTTGTAACGTCTACTTCTTTAGTGGATAAAGCACAGAGCTTATGGACTTTGCACTAGATTGCAGTCGGTTGACGAATATTCCTTACAACGGTGTTATATTGGCTCCTAAGGTCTGAAAAGCAGTTCTCTACTCAAGTGGCTTGAGCACAACTTCTCGTAAAGGATGTGATCATAGACTAGGTAAACATCCTTTGAGGGTATGAGAAGCTAGTTAACCAATATCCCAACTGGTTGTAGCGGTGCACTCATACGTCAACTGATGGAAAGCTACATAATGTTCCATGTGTGTAGTGCTCTTTCTCTGATAACAACACTGTATTACCCGAGTCAGTTGAGTGAGCGGTGAATGTGATAGCTGACTCTATTGACTCAGCGTTTTCAATGACCATTATTTAAGGGAATTCTCGTATCCAAACGGCAATAGTTATCTGAGTTGTATCGGAGGCAACCCCTTGGGTAAAACACATGGAAGACACCTTAGGCATGTCAGCATTGGAGAACCATTGATGCAGAAGGATGTTAGCGAGACTTGGAGGGCAACATAGGTTGCAAGTAATCACAAAACTAGGGACTAGTTTACTACCAAGCAGGTTAAGTACAATTTGCCTTCGTGGTGCAGTTGCACAGCAAGTTGGGTTTACTTGCATCGTATCAAAACCAGCTTTCTTAAACTATATTTGACGTTGAGGCTTCCATTCTTCGGCCAATCAATATCTCAAAAACCATAATCCAAAAATCTATGGTTTGACACCTTTCCAATTACTTTCGAATTGCAAGGGCACAATTTGACTTCTAGAACACCTTGACTGCTCACGCATTGCTGATCTAAGCGGGCAAAAGCAAGGCACATAGGGGTGCAATTAGTCTCCTCAAGGGTATGGAGGGTTGCCTAACAGCAATACACCTACAAGTTGTAATTTCTTGGCATTCATTACAAACACAACCATCTAATGCAAAAGATGTTCGTAGTCACAGCGAAATTGCAGATTCTGTACCCTTTTGTTTTCTATTCATATCTCACAAACTACTACTCCAATATGCACAAATTTTGGTGGGCATGTAGATCCATGGGTCTTCTAACTACTCACCAAAATTCAACTCAACTGGACACCGTTTGATCATCCAAACAACTCAACTGTTACAGCTAGTATCGGAGCAAGATTAAGCATAATACTGTCATGTACATTGTTTTAAAAACAAAGTTTTGGTTTTAAAAAGCCTATTTTAACTAAAACTTTAGCTACAGGCAGTTTGTCAAAACTAATTTGCAAAACTATGCTAGTGACATCCTCCTTTATGCCTAGTTAAGGACTATTAGGTGGCTATCTAAGTACTAACATGGGGTTTTTACTTTCATCGTCCATACGGCGTGCTATTGTATGGATGCCATTCACTTGAATGGTAATGTATGGATCAATTGCCTCTACGCCTAGGTAAGTGCAAGTTGTGAGAGCATGACCGTCCAACTGTCGGTCTAGGGGAGAGTTAGCTGTGGTTACTGGAATATTTACATGTTACACACATGTATATATGAAGGTACTTAATTGCGGGTATATCTGTCGGGTAGCTATGGATATCGAAGTATATACATCTGGGGATGTATATATGGAGAGTATCTTAGTTTACTGTTTTCATTGTGTGCTTATTTATCTCTTATGAGGATGGGCTGCAATGAATTTGCCTGCAGGTACGCTAACAACGAATGCGTAGATTGAATGTAGCTGACGACTAGCTATATATCCAGAGAGTATGTGTTATGCCACCGACATAGAACGTGATTGCTGCCTTAGGCTGGCAATTTCGTGAGGACGAATAGGACGAGCATACATCATGATTATGCTTGTGCATAAATATGCTTCCCTCACTTTGTTCTAATACTCAGTAACTTGGGATCAATGTGATGTTACTATCTTCCCTGTGTGAAGCTAGACAAAATGTCTTGTCCCATGCTGCTTGAATAGCTATGCTTGATGATAGTGTGTGATTAGCTCGTCTTGTATGTTTGCTTCCAAAGGAAATAGATGACAAATTATTAATTAGCAAAAACTTCACCCCTTGAAAGACTAAATTCCTAAATGGAAGTAAAACTTGTTTTGTAGAGATATCCACCTACTCAGTAAAAGGGTTTATTCCCTCTTGTTGCAGATGACCTCCTATATCAGGGATTCTGCAAGTATTGTCTCCACCCGGCGGGTGATGAGGACTAGATCATGGGCATGATCTCCTTTCTCTTATCTGAATGCTTTTGCGGTCTGTGATCAGCAAACCAGTATGTGTATTTGAACTCGGTGTGTGAGTTAAACTATTTGCTTCCGCATGTTTACAAGACTTGTTTTGTAATAACAATGACTCTGTGATGATGTAACCTATTTGCGAACATATGCGAAATGTTGTAACGTACGATATGTTATGTTGAATTACTGTGATCTTGGTTGTATGCAAGTTGGTTTGAAATCCTTCAAGATTTCGGTTGACTACCGGGTTTATATGGGCTCAAGTTCGAGAATTTGATCGTTCCGGCGATTGTTTTTGTACTTGTGCTCTTATAAATTGGTCGGTTCCGCGACAATAAATTCCCTACTTGTCATCTCGATCAATCTCATTAGTTCTCTAATTGCGTGGTCATTATCACCAAAACCCACAATTAGGGCTTGATTGCACTTTCATAAAGTAATTAGTACACCAATGGGGACAAATGGAAGCTTGGATAGTGATGCTAGTGGCAACATGGTGGATTAAAAGATGTATCGGTGTATGATTGGAAGCCTATTCTATGTAACCGCATCAAGGCTGGATGTGATGTTTAGTGTATGCAAGTGTGCTAGATTTCAAGCCTCACCAAGAGAGTCACTTGAAGGCAACAAAGAGCATATTAAGGTACTTGAAGCATACACAAAATGTTGGACTATGGTATCCCAAAGGAGCTAGATTTGAGTTGATTGGATATTCGGACTCTAATTATATGGGATGCAAAGTTGAGAGAAAGAACACATCGGGTATATGTCAACTATTGGGAAGATCACTTGTGTCTTGCTCATTAAAGAAGCAAAATAGTGTAGCACTTTCAACCACCGAAGTGGAGTACATTTTGGATGGTAGTTGTTGTGCTCAATTACTTTAGATGAAGGCTACTTTGAGTGGCTTTGGAATCAAATTCAAACAAGTGCCATTGCTATGTGACAATGAGAGTGTCGTGAAGCTCACCGACAACCGTTCAACATTCAAGAACAAAGCACATAGATGTCCGCTATCATTTTATAAGAGATCACCAACAAAAAGGGGATATTGCATTGAGAGTGTGGGCACCGATGATCAACTCGGCGATATCTTCACCAAGACACTTGATTAGAAGAGGTTTTGCAAGTTAAGGAATGAATTGAACATACTTGACTTCTCAAATATATGTTGATGCACCCCCATAATATGACATGCCTCTCCTTCGAGCAAAGCAAGGTAAAGTTGATTGGCATGCCATTCATCCATTGCTAAGGACTAGTTTAGTGCATCAAGTCATTCCTATCATGTCTTAGGCTCATTCATGAAAATCGAATGAATTTGACGCTTGTATGGTACCACTATTGCTTATATGCTTGAAATGATCTAGTGGTAGCATATGACATATTTGTGGGCTTGTGAACCTAGTGTTTGATCTAGAGAATGAGCTATAAGTGTTTAACTCAACATGGTGCATGATAACCCTTATTTAGAGGTGTAAAGAAGCTTGCCCTTGGATCAAACTGAGTTAAATATCTTTTGCATGTGATCTAGATTGAACCAACTTAGGAAAATAATCCTCACTTATTATGGTTTCACATAACCTATCAAAAATTTAAGCTCACCTTTTGTGGTCATTGATGACAAAGGGGGAGAAGTAATTCCCAAAGATAAGCAAAAGGGAGAGAAACCAAAGATAGTAAGATAGGTGATAGGAAGGGGATCAATTAAAATTTTGAAGCACATGGGTAGGAGGAGCAAGCTCATAACTTATTTGTTATATTTGAATGCGCATTACATATGTTTGCTTGCATGGTATAAGTTCTAAAATTCCCTACCCATGCTTGTGTGGTGTACGCTAGATTATAGAAAATGATTGATGAAATGAAAAACTAGCATGCATAGGATAGCTAGATATACCTTGATCTTATACAAGTGGTACTAGAGCTTTGCTTCTAATGTTGATCTCATGAGGTATCTACTTTGTCTTTGCTTTTCAAGTGATATCTAGCAAATCATGGTGCTAAGGATGGTGTTCAAATGGCAACTCCGATTGGTATCATGCTTCAAAGGTCCATTCTTTACACCTTAGCATCATTTGGTAGCTATTACTCTCCCAAACTTCTAATCCATGTATATATGCAAGCTTTTAAATCCAAACTCTTAGCACATATGTAGGGGGAGCCAATATACCAATTTGGGTTGATGAAACTTGTCCATAATCTTTACACATGGTAATATGCTTGGGCAAGCAACATAAATCCAAAAAGATTTCATAGAATATCTTTGTAAATAGGTTGTCATCAATTACCAAAAAGGAGGAGATTAAAAGCCTAGTTTGGTTTTGGATAATTGATGAAACCTAGGACTAACCTTTGATCTAAGTGTGTGAATTAGAAAAGGTGGTCCAATCCAAGTGTTAGAGCAAGATGAGATCCATGGTGATGAAGATGAACATGTGTTGATGATGATCAAGCTCAACATGGAAAAGAAGAAAGAGAAAAATAAAAATCAAGATGATCAAGGCAAAGGTATATGATAGGTTTTTGTTTTGCACTCAAGACACCATAGAGGGTGTGAGTGACTTAGGATCGATAGTCGTACTATAAAGAGGAGAAATCTTTGGCTAAACAGTTTATCGAGTGCCACTAGGTGACATGACTTTTGCATATGCATTTAGGAACCTAGTGTGCTAACTTTGACCCTTGTAAAATGCTTTCAAAAATGCAAACACACGTGCACACAAGTTCTACACTTTGTGGTTAGCAAGTTGGAATCAAGGGCGAAGCGGTTGAGCAAATAGAAAAAGAAAAGGCAGTGTTGGTCACTGACCAGACGCTACACCAGACACGGGACTTGACAATAGGCAGCGTCCGGTCATTTATAGCGAGGTGGCGTAGCTCTGACTGAGAAGGCCTGTGAGTGACCGGACACTGGGATTTGACGCGGGAGCTACGTCCAGTTAGTTGGCGCAGAGGAGAAGCTGCCCGAGTGGCGCGATCGAACGCTGGAGAGAGCCGTGCTACTTGACACAGTGAAGACATTGTTCATGTGTTAGGTCAGTGGCTGAGGCACATGCGTGATAGAGAGAGAGTGATCGGATGTCATGGCACATAAGGTCATCTTTGACTGAGCGCGTCTAGTCATTAAAAAGCCACTCTGGGAGCTTACTGATGTTGACCTAACATGGAGTGTATCAAAGTTTGATCATTAGAATAGCACGTCCAGTCATTGGGTTGCTCGACGCTGACCATTTTGTGACCATTGGGATCGAACGCATAATATTTAAAATGGGGACAGATGGACGGCATCGGGTGACCAGACTCACCCAACCCTGCATCCGATCACAACGTCCAGTCAGCTCGAGAGTGCCCAACGGCTCTTTGAATCTTGGGGCTCTATAAATAGGAAGGTACCGGCTTGGGGCTCCCTCTCTTGGCACTTTGACATTCCTAATATCCTTGTGAGCCTAAGCAAACACCTCCCACTCATCTCCATCATTGATTCATCATTATAGTGATATTGAGAGTGATTCCAAGTGTATTTGCTTGAGTGATTGCATCTAGTGGCACTTGGGGATCGTTGCGGTTGTGGATTTCTTATTTCTCTTGGTGCTTGCTACCACCTAGATGGCTTGGAGCAGCGGAGGAGCTTTGGCATGAGTTGGTGATTGTTCATGGCCGGCACCAGTGATTATGAGGGGTCTTGTACCTTCCCGGTGGAGAGCCAAAAGGTAACTCTTATGGATTGCACGTGTCATTGAGTTACCTCACTGAAAGCTCTAGTTTGGTTTTGGTGAATTGATAAAACCCTAAGTGCTAACCTAGTTTATCAAAGTGATCATGAGATAGGTAGCACATTCCCAGTAATGAAGCAAGTGGTGAAGATCATGATGATGGTGTGACCATGGTGATGATCAACTGCTCGGTTTGGAAAAGAAGAAAGAGAAAACAAAAAGCTCAAGGCAAAGGTGAAACTTGATAGGAGCTTTTTTGGTTTAGTGATCGAGACACTTAGCGAGTGTGATCACATTTAGGATCGATAGCCATACTATTAAGAGGGGTGAAACTCGTATCAAAATGCGGTTGTCAAAGTTCCACTATGTAAGGAAAATGGACCCTAGGCCCATTTACTTTGGATTTTGGTGTTTGATGACCAACACAACCAAATTGGACTAATGAATTTGCAAGTGATTGTTTTGTAGTCCAATAGGGTGCAAGACGTGACTTGGACGAAGGCGATGTGATGATCCGATTATCAACACCATAGGCAAGACCCTAGAAGCACAAGAGAAGACTCAAGATATCAAGCAAAGTCCAAGCACGAAGATAGGAACCAAGCTGTATGCAAGATCACAAAGAAACGAGCTCACAAAGGTGACTAGATGCTAGACCAGAGCTGGCGAAAAGTGACCGAACACTCTGATCAGGAGGCTCGGCAACAATAGCAGCGACCGGACGCTGGTGGCAAATCGACCAGACACAGAACTATAGTGTCTGATCAAGTACAGAAAGGTTCCAGAGCGGTGAAATTGCGACCAGACGTGTCTGGTGGCATGTGACTGGATGCTGGCAGCGTCCGATCAGTTGATCATGGCTCTAACGGTTAGGACGACCAGACATGTCCAGTCAGAACATGATCAGTGTCCGATCAGTAGCAGAAAAGCAGGATTTCATCCCCAATGGCTACTTTCTCAGTGGGGCTTATAAATAGACCCCCCCAACCGGCCATTTGAAGGAAGTGGAGCTAAGGAAACATATCAAGGGTGTTGATACACCATTTTAGTGATCTCCACTTGTATAGTGCTTAGTGATTCATTAGGTGATTAGTGTAGGTGCTTTGCGAAGTGCTTAGGTTGATTGGACCACCGCTTATGCGCTTGCTCTAGGTTTAGGCCTGGTATTTAGTGAGGTTTGCATACCCCTTACCACTCGGTGCTTGCACGCACCATTGTTGTACATCGGAGGGGCTTGTAGTCTTGTGAGATCACACCAACCACGTTTGTGGTGTGGCTGCCACTGTGTACCGAAGGGAACAAGGCCCGCAGTGTTTTAACCGGAAGCTTGATAGTGAAGATAGCGGGGAGCATCAAGGAGAGGCTTGCCGGAAGGCACATTGGAGACCCACTTGCACATGAGGAAGGCCCGAGGCTATCCATGGGGTTACCTGACTGGGAGCTTGGCCCTTGCGAGGGGCTCCAACGAGGACTAGGGGGAAGCTTGCGTGCTTCTCGATACCTCAGTAAAAATATCAGAGTCGTTGATGAAAGTTTGCATATCTCTACCTTGCTCTTTAGCTTCCGCATTTATATTGATTGTATTACTCTTTCTGCGGTAGAGATAGCAACACACTAGCAAAACCATAGTTGCACATTTAGATAGTTTATCTTTTGCATAGTTTTCTAGGGTTAGAAAAAGAGGCCATAGTTTAGAGTTAAATTTTTAAATTGCCTAATTCACCCCCCCCCCCTTAGGCATCATGGTCCCCTACAAGTGGTATCAGAGCCGGTTGGCTCAATTTGGACCTTTGCCTTAACCGCCGTTGAGCCGACACTATTTAGAGTGGTTCGGATGGATACCTTTAGGTCTCCACACTTTAACGGCACTAACTTCCCTTACTATAAAGCTAAAATGGCTTGTCACCTTGAGGCGGTTGATTTTAGTGTTTGGAGAGTCACTCGTGATGGGATGAAACCCATTAAGAATCTCGATAAACCCACAAAGAGTGAAGAAAAAGAAATGCATTTCAATGCTAGAGCTAAAAATTGCTTGTTTGAATCTTTTAGCATGGATGTATTTAACCAAGTGTTCACTTTAAATACGGCACATGAAATTTGGTTAAAACTTCAAGAGCTCCATGACAGCACAAGTAATGTCCATGAGCAAAAACATTGTCTAGCTAAACAAAATTATGATTCCTTTGAAATGAATGATGATGAGCTTGTTCATGATATGTATTCTCGTTTAAATCTAATTATCAATGAGCTCCATTCAATAGGATTAACAAAGCTAGATGATGTGGACATTGTGAGGAAGATCATCTTTGTGCTACCAAAAAATAAATATGCAAGCATCATCACCATCCTTCACAACATGGAGAACTTGAGCACCATGACCCCAGGCATAGTCATTGGCAAGATAATGGCATTTGAAATGTCACGTAAGATGGGTCAAGATGAAGCCTCTTCATTGAGCAAAGGGAAAGCTCTCGCATGTAGCGAGAAAAAGAAGATGAAGGGCAAGCAAGTTGAGACAAGCTCAAGCTCAAGCTCCTCAAGTGAGGATGAAGAAGAAGATGAGGACGATGATGATGACGATGAAGATTCAAGTGAAGATGATCAATCTTCCTCCTCTACCTCTGACCTTGATGAAGAATCAATCAAACTAATCAACAAGGTAGAGAAGATGATCCAAAGGCTAAATGTCAAGGGTGTGCCCATCCAAATCCAAGATCTTATTTTCACCAATCAAAGAAATGAGCAAAGAAAGAGAGGATGCTATGGATGCGGCAAGTTAGAGCACTTTGTGGAAGTTTGTCCAAACAAGCCCACATCCAAGACAAAGAAGAAGGCATGCAAGAATCAAGCCCTCACATCAATAAGGTCATGGGATGATTCTTCAAATGAAGAAGAACACCATCACAAGAGGTGAGGGCGCAAGCACTCATCATCAAACTCTTCGCGTATGTGCCTTATGGCACGAGGTAACGTAAGCTCATCCTCTAGTGAGAGAGATAGTGATGATGAAATGCCTTCTTATGAAGAAATTGTGCAACTAAATCTTAATTATGCTAAAGTTTGCACTAGTCAACAAAAGAAGCTCGAAAAGTTAAAAGAAAAGCTAGATAGTTTATAAGAAGCATACAAAACTTTGCTTGAATAATATGAGAATTTTGCTAATCTCAATGTTGAACTATCTACTAAAATTGGGCAACTTAAGGCTAGTGCAACAACAAATGCATGCACAATCAATGATGAACAACTTGTAAAGAAAAATGAAAATTTAAAAGAAAAGTTAGCTAGCTCACAAGATGCTTATAAAAGTTTGCTTGCTAAAATGGAAACCATGTGCAAACATTGTGATGAGCTAACAAATAAAGTTGCTAATCTTGAAGCCATTAGTACAACCTCCACCAAGGCATCTAAAAAGAAAAGTTCTATCTTTAACATGTCTAAAAATGATGCCTCTACTTCCTGTAATGATTTATGTTTAGACTTATCTTTGTGCAACCGAGTTTTGTTGAGAAAGTTGTTGTAGATACATGTAAACAAGAGGTTGCAAAGGAGAATGGGCAACTCAAGCAAGAAGTAGCTCGCCTCACCAAGGACTTGAATCAAGTGAAAGGCAAGGCGAAGCAAGCCCAACTTCATCAAGATAACACCATCAAGGGAGTGAAGAAGCTTGATGAAGGACAAACTGTGGTTTGCTACGTGTGCCACAAGGAAGGTCACAAGTCCTATGAGTGCAAGGTGAAGAATGGGGGAGGAGCAAAGAAGAAAGAGAAGAAGCAAACAAGCAAGCTCTCCAACACCTACACCAACAAGGTAGACAAAAAGGCCTCCACACCTTATCTCTTGAAGAAGAAGAAAAATGACAAGGTGGTGGCCATCAAGGTGAACAAGCAAGCCAACAATGGGGTCAAACACTTTTGGGTGCCAAAGAAGATCATTTTTAGCATGAAGAGCATCAAGAAGGTTTGGATCCCGAAAGGGAAGTAAGAAGTCCAATGGACGTCGGGGAATTTGGAGACTTGGCAAAGTAAGGGTGTATTTCATGGGGTGCATCATGATGGACAAAATCATTGCCAAGTGGGTTAGTGAATACTATGGACCTAAATTCCCCTTCCCATGTTAGGTAACTAGATTCAATTTCCTTCAAGTAGTATCAATTTGCATTTCCAACAAGTGGTATTTCTTACAAATTGGTATCTTTAAGCATCTAGTTACTTATCATGCCTTTGCATTTGCATGCTTATATCTTTTGTCATGCATACACTAGGTATATCTTATGGTAGGCTTGCTCGGTTTCATTCTTAACCCTTGGAGCAAACCTACATGGTTTAAAATTGTTTAGGAGCACGACACAAAGCTTGTCTTACAATTGTTCATCTAATATGTGCCAAAGTCTAAATTGTAGATAATTTCTCCCAAATATCATCTTCGAAAATGATTCTCACATTCATGTGATGTCATCTTTCAAGTGGTATTATTGATTCTAAAATCAATGTGCATGTCTTCTATAAGTATTCCACACTTGTGTGCACAAATTTAGGGGGAGATTACTCTACAAGTTGGATGCCTTGAGACTAACACCTTTTCAAGCTTATCATGTGTGTAGTACTCTCATTGCAAGGAAAATGGAGTCCCTAGAGTTAAGCATTTTACTTCAAATATCCACCACAAATTGCAAGTGGTAGAAATCAAATTTGTTTCCACATGTGGTATTTCTAAACCTATATCATCATGTTGATTTTATTTTGATATTTATATGCTTTCTCCATACATTATATAGATTAAATTCCCTTGAGCAATAATTTGCCAATTATGCATATACTTGGCCTTCTACCATATGTATACATATATTTAGGGGGAGCTTAATCTATATAATGTGAGAGTCAAATTTTGTGACCTATTCCACTCTACACTCAAAGGATCACAAAGTTTGACCCTCCCTTGTGCTACTAATATCTTCCTTTTCGGTGTTTGATTCCAAAGGGGAAGAATTTAGAGCACCAAAAGCAAGCATTAATTTGTAGGACCAAAAGCTAGATCACAATAATTTATAAGGGGTAATGGTCTACAAGTGGTAATGGTCCAAGAAAGGGAGAATAGTGGATTATGGATTGCCTATGTAATGGAGAGAATTTGTAGGAAGCAAGGCTTAAATCCATAATGCCACATGGGGACATTTGCAAGGGCAAGATAAGTTTTCATGTGGTATACATTTAGTTTTACATGTAGTATCTTTTAGCATCATATAACCTTGCCCCTTGTATTGCATCCTATCAAGTAGGTAGTTTTCATATTTCAAAATTCTATTATTTGCTTGCTTTGGTTGTGTTGTCATCAATCACCAAAAAGGAGGAGATTATAAGGAAAATGGACCCTAGGCCCATTTACTTTGGATTTTGGTGTTTGATGACTAACACAACCAAATTGGACTAATGAATTTGCAAGTGATTGTTTTGTAGTCCAATAGGGTGCAAGACTTAACTTGGACGAAGGTGACATGATGATTCGATGATCAACACCATAAGCAAGATCCTAGAAGCACAAGAGAAGACTCAAGATATCAAGCAAAGTCCAAGCATGAAGATAGGAACCAAGCTATACGCAAGATCACGAAGAAACGAGCTCACAAAGGTGACCGGACACTGGACTGGACACTGGCGGAAAACGATCGGACACTTCGATTAGGAGGCTTGGCAAAAACAGCAGCAACCAGACGCTAGTGGCAAATCAACTAGACATAGAACTATAGTGTCTGATCGAGTACAGAAAGGTTCTAGAGTGGTGAAATTGTGATCGGATGCATTTGGGGGCATGTGACCGGATGCTGGCAGCATCCGATCAATTGATTGCGGCTTTAACGGTCGGGACGACCGGACGCATTCAATAAGGACGTGATAGCATCCAGTCAGTAGCAGAAAAGCTAGATTTCATCCCCAATGGCTACTTTCTCAGTGGGGCTTATAAATAGGCCCCCCAACCGGCCATTTGACGGAAGTGGAGCTAAGGAAACATATCAAGGGTGTTGATACACCATTTTAGTGATCTCCACTTGCATAGTGCTTAGTGATTCATTAGGTGATTAGCATAGGTGCTTTACGAAGTGCCTAGGTTGATTAGACCACTGCTTATGCGCTTGCTCTAGGTTTAGGCTTAGTGTTTAGTGACGTTTGCATACCTCTTACCACTCGGTGCTTGCGCGCACCATTGTTGTATATTAGAGGGGCTTGTACTCTTGCGAGATCACACCAACCACGTTTGTGGTGTGGCCATCACTATGTACTAGAGGGAACAAGGCCCGCGATGTTTCGGTCGAAAGCTTGATAGTGAAGACAGCGGGGAGCATCTGGGAGAGGCTTGCCGAAAGGCACGTCGGAGACCCACTTGCGCGTGGGGAAGGCCCGAGGCTATCCACGAAGTTCCCAACCAGAAGCTTGGCACTTACGAGGGATTCCTTGCGAGGGGCTCCAATGAGGACTAGGGGGAAGCTTGCGCGCTTCTCGATACCTCGATAAAAATACCAGAGTCATCGATGGGAGTTTGCATATCTCTACCTTGCTCTTTAGCTTCCGCATTTACATTGATTGTATTACTCCTTCTACGATAGAGATAGCAACACACTAACAAAACTATAGTTGCACATTTAGATAGTTTATCTTTTGCATAGGTTTTGCTAGGGTTAGAAAAAGAGGCCATAGTTTAGAGTGAGATTTTTAAGTTGCCTAATTCACCCCCCCCCCTCTTAGGCATCATGGTCCCCTACACACTAGAAGCTCTAACTCATTGCATAAGCATTTAGATTCTAGTGAGTGCTAACACCCTTGAAAATGTTTATGAAAATATGCTAACACACGTGCATAAGGTGATACACTTGGTGGTTGGTATATTTGAGCAAGGGTGGGAAGTTTGGGAAGTCAAGGAGGTCACTGTGCTAACCAAAAGCAGGACCGAACGCTGGACCTACGCGTCCGGTTAGTAGTGGAGCAGTGGCGTGGTCTCGGCCTAGTTGACCAGACGCTGGCGTGAGGAAGTGATCGAACGCGTAGCCTCTAGGTCTGGTCAATAGTGATGTATGGTGACATAGCGGCAAAATTGTTGGCGTGCAGCGGTAGTGAGGACCGGACTTGGCCCTGAGTCTGGTCATGCTCCCTCGGACGTGTCTGATTGAGAAAGTGTGGCTCTAGATGCTCTCTGAAAGTGATCAGACTCCGCGTTGATGGAGCGTCCGGTCATTCAATCGGCACGTCAGGTCACTAGGTTGGTGCCTCGGGTGAGGGCACGAGCGGACGCTGGGCAGCTGCATCTGATCTCAGCATGGTGTGTCTGATCATTCATTAATTTGAGCACATCATCGAGTTGACCATTGGGATTGGATGGTGCATGTTTGAAACTATGACACGTGGCAGCGATCCCATGTTCGGTCGATCTGACTGGTGCGTCCAGTCACCACGCAGTGAGCTACCCATGGTGTCCAATGGCTCTATTTCGAGGGGATGACTATATAAGGTTTTTGGCTGGCTCTAGCTCACTCTCTTGGCCATTTGCATTGACATAGCAACCTTGTGAGCTTAGCCAAAGCCCTCCCACTTATCTCCATCATTGATTCATCATCTTTATGAGATTGGGAGTGAATCCAAGTGCATTGCTTGAGTGATTGTATCTAGAGGCACTTGGTGTTCATGTTTCACTGTGGGATTCGCTTGTTACTCTTGATGGTTGCTACCACCTAGATGGCTTGGAGCAGCGAGGATTGTCGAGTGGAGGAAGGTGCTTGTCTCTGACTCTGATCGTGGTGATTATGAGGGGTTCTTGACCTTTCCCCAGTGGAGAGCCAAAAGATACTCTAGTGGATTGCTCATGGCTTGTGTGATCCTCATCTTATGTTGATTGTGGGGCACCCGGTTGTGGGTTTGGCGTGTGATGCCAATTAGTCCGTGAATCTCTAAGTGAGTGAATCGCCACAACAGGGACTAGCTTGCTGGCAAGCAAGTGAACCTTAGAGGAAAAATCATTGTGTCTTGATTGTCTTCTTGGTATTCATTGATTGGTCACTTGCCACGGCAGTATACCTCTCTACCACTCTCTTGTATTACATTGTGCCTTTACTTATGTAGACCTTGTGGTAATTGAAACTAGTTAGTGTAGCTCTTAGTTGTAGTTCTCTAACTAGCTTGCTCATCTAGGTGTAAATTAGTGACTTAGCCTTGTTGTGATATACTAGAGATCATAGATTTTAGAATTGGGTAGGTGGCTTGCAACACAAGTGTAGTTCTAGCGTAAAATTCACTTTGCCATCTTATTTACTAACCACTTAACTTAGTGTTGTTGTAGAATTTTTTTATAGGCTATTCATCCCCTCTAGCCATTAGGACCTTTCAAGTGGTATCGGAGGGTCACCATGATTTGAGGATTAACAACCTTTGGTGTCAAAATGGCTCAAATCAACAACACCAAGAAGCCACTCTAATTTGATGACACAAATTATCCTTATTGAAAGTCAAAGATGACCACTCATATCAAGTCAATCAATAGAAGAGTGTGGAAGGTGGTGGAGACCAAAATTGAGATAGCCAATCCGGAGAATCCTACCATGGCCGAAGAAGTTCTTCTCCAAAACAATGACATTGCTCTTAGCGCTATTCATGATGCTATTGATGAGAGAACATTTGAATAAATCAAGAACATCGAGATGGCTTATGAAGCTTGGAAGAAGTTGGAAGAATCATTTGAGGGCTCCAAGGCAATAAAGGGTGCAAAGGCATATATTCTCAAGGAGAAATTTGCTAGCTTCAAGATGAAGGAATATGAGAGTGTGTCGGACATGTTTCATCAGATGGAAGTGCTTGTCAGTGATCTCAAAGCACTTGGTGAGAAGGTGGAAGACAAGGACTTCTCCCACAAGTTCTTGAGATGCTTACCCGCAAGATTTGGCATGTTGGTCACCTTGCTAGAGAGGACCGATTTGGACATAATGACACCAAACCAAATCTTGGGAGATATCATGACTGATGATGCTTATAGAGATGATGATGAGAAGGAAGAAAAGAACAAAGAGAAGAAGAGTGTGGCATTCAAAGCTAGTTCATCATCCAAGGGCAAGGCCAAGCAAGATATATCAAGTGAAGATGATGGCTCATGGGATGATGATGATGATGAGAAGATGGCTCTCTTTATCAAGAGATTTGGCAAGTTCATCATGAAGAAGGGCTACCATGCTAGAAGGAAGAAGTATTCATCCAAGAACAAGGAAGAGTCAAGAAGATGCTTCAAGTGTGGAAGCAAGGATCATCTTGTTGCTCAATGCCCATACAATAGCAACAATGATGATGATGACAAGAAAAGCAAGAAGGAGAAGGACAAGATGACCTTCAAGAAGAAGAAGAAGAAGAAGGGTGGTTCATAAGTGGTCACTTGGGATAGTAATGCTTCCTCAAGTGATGATGATGATAGTGATGATGACAAGACTACCAAGAAGAAGGCTCTTGCAAGCATTGTTATTAATGAGAAGCCTTCTATCTTTGACACTCCATCATGCTTCATGGCTAAGGCCACTAAGGTACAATTCAATGATGAGTGTGATGATGAGGAACATGATAAAAATGAAAGTGATAGTGATGATGATGATGAACCCACTATGTCACAGAACTGACTAATTTATAAGAGCACAAGTACAAAAACAATCGCCGAAATGATCAAATTCTCGAACTTGAGCCCATATAAACCCGGTAGTCAACTAAAATCTGGAAGGATTTCAAACCAACTTGCATACAACCAAGATCACAGCAATTCAACATAACATATCGTACGTTACAACATTTCACAGACGTTCGCAAATAGATTACATCATCACAGAGTCATCGTTATTACAAAACAAGTCTTGTAAAACATGCGGAAGCAAATAGTTTAACTTACACACCCGAGTTCAAATATACATACTGGTTTACTGATCACAGCCTGCAAAAGCATTCAGATAAGAGAACAGAGATCATGCCCATGATCTAGTCTTCATCACCCGCCGAGTGGAGACAATACTTATAGAATCCCTGATATAGGAGGTCATCTGCAACAAGAGGGAATAAACCATGAGTACAAGAATATACTCAGCTAGACTTACCCATCGAAAACCAAACAAATGACACCAAGGATTATGCATAGCTTAATGTAGTGGATCTGGCTGACACTTTCTTTTTGCGGAAAAGCATAAGTAATAAGATCAACTCTTAACTGAACTAGCAGTGGCTTTTAGCCATTAACCTATCAACTATATTAGCACCTGTACTAAGCAATCATTTTTTTAGGGTGCAAACATTAATAACCATATTAGGTATTTATTGTGGCAACCTTATCATCATCTTCCAGTTAACCATATTGTTAAATTAATTGAATCTACGTTGCCACTGCTAAGTCAAGTTCTCACTATCCGGGAGAGACGGCGATTCGAATCGATTCCTATCCAGCTAGAGGGGTATTCCTAACACAAACCCTGCTTCCCCCATCAGGGTTGCAAGTCACCGTTGGTATAGTTCAGAAGTCACGAGTCTAAATAGTGCCGCAAAATCAGAGAACCACTCTGCCATGAGTGCTCGGTGACTTAACCTGCCCTTGGGCTTACGCCAATGGTTCCCTGCACATCCTTACTTCTATCTAGATTGTGGACCCCTGCTCGCATCCCCGGCCTGAACTAAGCTACCAGGCTTTGTGGTCAGAATGACTTATCCAGCCAGCTAAGTGTTAAGCTGCGTTCAACATGACATAAGGACATACAGTGTATCGGTCCTTAAACGACTCAGACGGAGTCACTATGTTCCAACCTACACAAGACACCGCCCGGTCTTAATTCATTATTCATATGGTTCTTTTCCATGATAGCAAATATAGCCAACCGTGATCCACCTCATCCTAAAGCTCGCAGGTGATAGGAAATCACCTGACTTCTACCGAACTAAGCATGGCTAAGCATTTAACCCCTTCCTGAACTTAAATAGGATTCCAATGCGATATCTGGACAAGGAGGGATATATCATGCAACAATTGGTTCCAACCAATTCCTATACTTAATGCATCATCAACGAATAAAAGATACTCAATGTATTTATGAAAACATGGGAGGCTTAATATGCTCTGGGGCTTGCCTTTCAGAAACGAGGAAGGCTGGTGGTCAGGGCACTCGGGCAACTCCTCCGCGGTGGCTGCTTCATCGGCTTCCTGCACCTCAGGCTCCTCCTCCTAGTTGGCTCCCTCGAACTCCAGCAATGTCACTCCCTCCGGCACACCTATTGCATGAATGCGCAAGATAAATATCATGGATGCACATGAACGAATGTTAGGGAGGCTCGGGGAATGCACATGTTCGCTGTAGTTTGCATATTCCATCTTAAGCCCTATTCAAATCACTTTTACTTACCAAGTTTATACAACCTAATGTATAATTGCTCATCTTCAGTTAATGACCTAGCACCTGCACCTAAGCATATTCTCAAGTTAGGCTAACCCCTAAACAATCAACGGGAACATTGCATCAAGCATACACTCAAGCATTTGTATTTCAGCAAAATGAAGACTATGTAACGGTACAGTAAACTAGCCATAACTGGAGATTTATAAATCCAAATGACATGCAACATGATAATCTGGAAAGCTTATGAAATTTTCTACAATTCATTTTCAGACCTCAAAGCATGATTCAACACGTTACCAAGTCGAATTCTTTGATCAACAGAACTCTATCCTCACAAGACAGAGAGTAAGCAAAACTGAAACCTAACTTTAAACAGCTGTAGTTTTTAAACTACTAGGCCAAATGCCCTCAAATTTTGACAGGAGCTAGATACGTAAATTATCTACAACTCTTGTACTCATCACATTCACAGCAAATCAAAATATCATGGGGAACTTTCTAAAGTTCCCAGATCTGTCTAGAGGGACATAATGCAAACGAAATAATTAATAACTTATGATATAAACACATAATTGGACAAAACTAACTCTACTCACATATCACTCATATCACAAGAACACCAGAAAGTAGGGTGTTCATCACCAAAACATTTCTTTTAATACCTTTCTTAATTTATTTAATTAATTAGAGGAAATGGTAAACATATATGAAAACTACACCATTAAATCTACAAAAATTATAGTAGATACTACATGCTTTAAGTAGACTACCATAAAAATTTCACACCATTTGAGTAAGTATAACAGCCTACACAAAAATGGTAAGCCATAATGGCTTAAAATGGCATAATTAGGAAACCTTAGTAAAAAGTGTCAAGCAACAGATTTCATATTTTTTTCCTTGCATCTTTAAGGTACTAAGATACTACCCACCAAGTTTCATGGTCATAGGATTCCTAGATAATTTACAAAAATTCATACAAGTATCCATCAATGATAAAAGGAAAATCTATAACTCAAAAACTATACATGCAATGACTCTCAAATTTTAACCAGAGCTTCTACTAAGCAAGACTAGCTTACCCACAAAATTTCATAATTTTTGGATCACAGAAACTCAAGATATGATTTAAACAAGTTTGCATGCATTCAAAAACACCTTTCAAGTTCCTATTCAATTCATCCAAAATTTCTACATCATGTGCTCAAAACATATTTTTCTTAAATACTAGACCTCACTGTGAGTCTAACAAAATTTGAATCACACCATTTGAATCTACACATTTGGAGTTACAAAATTTACAAAATAGCATTCAAAACTAGAAATTTGAACTATCCTATGGAACAAACAGTCACTGACATGTGGGACCCGGTTGTCAGCCGGACCCGTATGTCAGTGAGACAGAACAGCGGAGGTGGCTTCGACGGCGCTGAACACGGCGAAGCTCACCGACGGCGACATCCCCGGCGACGGCACGGGTACCAACACATTCACATCGACCTCCCGCGTCTATAGACCTACTTGGCTTGGCCTATTGCCGATGACCAAGACGGTGGCGGCGGCCATGGTGGTGCGGTGGTTCAGCCCGACGGCGAGGCATCGACGGTGACCAAAATAGCGCAATCGCTGGCTACTCCGAGCTTCCCCAACCCAACGTGACTCTAGCGCACCCTATAGAAGGACCCGTGGTGGTCGAAGACAAGCTGGCCATGTGAGCCACCGGCGATGACCATGGCACGGCGGTGCGCGGCCGTGTTCCGGCTTGGCCGGACCGGCATTGTCGGTAGCGTCTTTACTAGAGCAACTACACATGATGGAGAAGATGAGACAAAGGCTAGGGATGGAGGAGCGATGCGGTGATGCGCTGGCCATGGTGAGCGCCACTCCAGCGAGGTACGGCGGCGGCAGAAACCAGAAATTCGGCCACTACCTTGGTTTGGTGACACAACAGCGAGGTGGAAGAGCTAAAGGAGGCTACGGTGGAGCTTCGGGCTAGCTAGAGGCAGCGTTTTTGCGACAGCGATGGAGCTAGGCGATGGTGCGGCTTGCTTGGCCACGGCAGAGCTGTGCTGCGCTTCGGTTGTGAATGGGGAAGGCGACGGAGGGTGAAGGAGAGTGAGTAGAGAGGCAGGAGGATGCGACTTCAAGTGGAGGACACCGATAGCGGCATTAGGCCTGTGTGGTCAGGCGACCAGCGACGCGTGGTGTACATGCGGCCATCGAGTTCTAAACCTGTCGAACACTATAGCACCATTTCAGTTAGGTCATCGACGTCTGATAGCGTTACTTGATGGCCCTTCTTCTCCTAATCCGTTGGTTATCAGCAAAAACAGTCAAGATACAAGTTGTAGCCCTAAGTACTAGCTACAATTCATGTTAAAGGACCAAGACCTAATTCTCAATGGATCATGAGTTGTATCAAGCCAAAGTTGGCTCAATCAAACTGAAACTACATTTAGGACTTAGAAAATTTTTCAAGTGTTGAATCCACCTTCAATACTGACTTGTGGGTCCTTTTTGAACATGTTGTGCACATTTTCATGACTTGACTTCTAAACAAAGTTTGTTCCTTATCAAATTTGCTACAACTTTGTTTTAGGTTGCTCAGACATGCAAACATTCTAAGCTACACTTTTTAAACAGTCAAACAAAAGGGGTTTAGTGGTCAAAACAAGTCAAACCACTTTTTGAAATCCTATTTAGGCAACATGATCAATATGAACAATGTTCCAAATGGCATTCTAGGTGTCACTAAGTTGTTTAAGAGAATTATTAGCCAGACCACACCTTGGTCACACAAGAATCAAGCATCGTATGTACTGAAACCATGAAAAACACATGAAATGTTACAAATGTTTCATAGTCATGTTTCACATGTTTCATGATCTTGTTGCATAGTATTAACTAACCATATTTCTCTAAAGTGAGTTGCACATGTTGCACTTAAGTGTTGCACACTTTTCATTTCATACAAGAAACAACACACATGAAATATGCAACCTATTGCCATGTTTCAAAATCATGTTTCATGTTATATAAGCTTATGAATGAATGAATGATGCTCATGTTCATGAAATGCAAGTGCAAATGTGGAAGCCAAACACCTGGGGTGTTACAGCCCTCCCCCTTATAAAAATCTTGTCCTGAGATTTGAAAAGTGTACCATTGTTGATAGAATTTCTTATAACCATCCCTCAAATAATCTTCCCTTTCCCATATTGCATCGCGTTCACTACCCTGATTACTCCACATGACTTTGTAAAACTTGACCACCCGACTCTGAGTCACTCGCTCACCAGTGTCAATCACTCGAACCGGCTTTTTTTCAAAGGTCAAATCAGATTTTAACTCGATATCCCCTAATGGAACTCTCTCTTCAGGGACGCGAAGACATTTCTTCAATTGGGATACATGAAAGACATTGAAGATAGCACTCATCTTAGGAGGTAATTGAATCTTGTACGCCACCTTACCACTTTGTCCAATGATTTCAAATGGACCAACATATCTCGGTGCAAGCTTTCGCTTCACACCAAAGCGTTGGACACTCTTCATGGGTGAGACTTTTAGATAAACGAAGTCTCCAACTTCGAACTCAATAGGTTTTCTACGTCGATCAGCATAACTTTTCTACCTAGCTTGAGCTGCGGCCATGTGGGTTTGGATAGTACGGACTTATTCTTTGGCTTCTTGAACAAAATCAATTCCATAATATCTCCTTTCACTGGCTTCTACCCAGTTCAACGGGGTTCTACACTTTCGGCCATACAAAGCTTCAAACGGTGCCATCTTGATGCTCTCTTGATAACTATTATTGTACAAGAATTCAGCTAGGGGCAACCATTTTTCCCATGAGCCCTTAGTCGAGATGACACATGCTCTCAACATATCTTCTAAGATTTGATTCACTCATTCAGTTTGCCCATTGGTTTGAGGATGATAGGCAGAACTTCTTATTAGCTTAGTTCCTAACAATCCATGTAAGTGCTCCCAAAAGCGAGCAGTGAACTATGGTCCTTTATCCGAGACAATAGTACGAGGGATCCCATGAAGTCGGACTATCTGATTGAAGTACAACTCCGCATAGTCGGTTGGACGGAAATCTATGCAGACAGGAATGAAGTGTGCAGACTTGGTCAGTCGGTCTACAATCACCCAAATTGAGTTAAAATTCCTTTGTGTAGTAGGGAGTCCAACTATAAAATCCATACTGATCTCCTCCCATTTCCAACCTAGAATAGAGAGTGGCTGAAGTAATCCAGCTTTCATGTGCACAGCCTTGACTCGACAACAAGTGTCACACCTAGCCACATAAGCGGCTATCTCTTTCTTAATTTTGGTCCACCAAAATTGAGGCTTTAAATCATGATACATTTTGCTACTACTAGGATGAATAGATAATTTAGAGGAATGGGCTTCGGATATGATTTGATTTCTAAGCTCTCTATCCTTCGGAACTACCAAACTATCCTTGAACCATAACACACCTTCCTCATCTACTCAAAAATGTTTGGTTTCTTGCTCTTTCATCTTGCGCTTGATGTGAAACACACCTGCATCTATCTTCTGTAGCTCGATAATTCGACTCTGTAGAGTACAACTAACAGTGATGTTGTGAAGGACTGCAGGATGAAGGAGCTTTGACAAATGGACATCACTTTCCATCAATGAGTGGCAATGAGATTTCCTACTCAAGGCATCAGCTACGACGTTTGCCTTGCCAGGGTGATAGTGCACTTGAAGGTTATAATCCTTGATCAACTCGAGCCATCTTCTCTGATGCATATTCAACTCTGGTTGAGTGAAGATGTACTTGAGACTTTTATGATTAGTGTAGATGTTCCACACATTGCCAAGTAAATAATGTCTCTAGGCCTTCAAAGCATGAACAATAGCAGCGAGTTCTAAGTTATGCGTTGGATAATTCACTTCATGCTTTCAAAGTTGGCGAGAGGTATAAGCAATGACTCTACCCTCTTGCATAAGAACACCTCCTAACCCAATACCTGATGCATCGCAGAACACATCAAAAGGTTTCTTGATATCCGGTTGTGCCAAAACCGGAGCTAAAGTTAGAAGAGTTTGCAGGGTATGGAAAGCTACATCACATTCAGGAGTCCAGACAAACTTCATGTCTTTTTGCAGCAATCGAGTCATAGGCTTGGCTATTTTAGAGAAATCCGGGATGAAGCGACGATAATAGCCAGCCAACCCTAGAAAACTTTGGACCTCGTGCACCGAGATTGGAGCCTTTCAGTTCAACACTTCTTGCACCTTGGTGGAATCAACCATAATTCCACCATCGGACAACACGTGTCCAAGAAAAGGTACCTCACGAAGCCAAAATTCACATTTGCTGAACTTTGCATACAGCTGGTGTTCCCGCAATCTAGTGAGAACCACCCGCAAATGTTCAATGTGATCTTCTTCATTCTCAGAATAGACCAGGATATCATCTATAAATACCACCACAAATTTGTCCAACTCGGGCATAAACACCAAATTCATTAGATACATAAAATATGCGGGGGCATTGGTCAATCCAAAAGACATAACAAGGTACTCATACAGACCATATCTTGTAGAGAATGTAGTTTTTGGGACATCCTCAGGCCGAATTTTGATTTGATGATAACCAGATCTCAAATCAATCTTGGAAAAGACTTTTGCTTTAGACAACTGATCAAATAAGATATCTATGCATGGCAGAGGGTACTTATTCTTGATTGTAACTGCATTCAAGGGTCTATAATCTACACATATGCATAGGGATTGATCCTTCTTCTTCACAAAGATAGCTGGGCAACCCCACAGAGATGAACTAGGATGGATAAGGCCTTTCTTTAGAAGTTCATTCAACTAGGTCTTAAGTTCGGCTAGTTCATTGGGAGGCATTCTATATGGCCTTCTAGAGATGGGCGCTGTACCAGGAAGCAACTCTATCTTGAACTCCACTTCTCGATCCGGGGGCAATCCAGGCAAATCATTGAGAAAAACATCCAGAAAGTCACACACGACAGGGATATCTGCCAGAGACTTTGCTTGCACCGCATTGGTCATGCAAGAAAGATTGATGTCCCTGGGTAGTTATACTAGAAAACCCTCCTGATTACTAGGATCTCTGAGCATGACTACTCTAGTCGATGTGTCAATAAGTACTCCATGATAGCTCATCTAGTTCATTCCCATTATCACATCGATACCTAGCCCCGGTAAAACTACCAGATCAACCTGATAATTTCACCCCTCTATCTCAAATTGCATATCCCCAACTACCAGCTTGGTTGGAATAGTACCACTAGCAGCCCTAATACAATAACCCTCACCCTCAACAGTATATGTTTTCTGCATAAACTTGGATGCAAATGCTGGACTAATAAAGGAATGTGAAGCACCTGAATCAAATAGTACAACTACAGGGTGTTGATCAATCAGAAACTTACCAGTAGTCACTACCTCTCCTAAAGGAATCTCAGTAATATTAGTGTGGTTCACCTACCCCTGACGGCCACCTTGGTAGTTGTTCTTCTTAGGGTAAGGACACTTCCTTGCCCAGTGACCGGTCTTATTGCAATTCCAGCACGGCATGTTGCTTGGCGGCACACTGGAACTACCTTGACTGGTAGTGCCCTTGGGAAGAGCAACTATAAACGCCTTACGAAACCCAGTCTTGGTGGGATTCTTCTTTAGCAGTGGGCGAAACTTAGCGGTTGATGCTGGAGGACGAATGGAGCCCTCAGTGCGATGGGAGCCTTAGATTGTGAGGCGCCCACCTCATAGGCCCGCTTACGACTTTTCGAAGCAGCATACACATCATTATTGTTCTCTTGCGATAAGGCATCACTCACAAATTCATTAAAAAGAGCACACTTGCAATTTCCCATGGTCTTCATCAATTTGGGGCTAAGTCCCCGCTTGAAGCTAGCAATCTTCTTGGCATCGGTGTCCACAAACTCGGTAGCATACCTTGCAAGGTTGTTGAAAGCCTACAGGTATTCATTCAAGCTCTTATTCCCCTGGGTCAGCTTCATGAACTCTGTATGCTTGATCGCCATGAGACCAGGAGGAATGTAATTTCCCCTGAAAGCAGACTTGAACTGATCCCAAGTGATTTGGGCATTAGCGGGCATAGTGGACCAATGATGACTCCACTAAATGCCAACTAGCCCATGTAGTTGATGAGATGCGTACTCAATCTTCAGCACCTCAGTCAAGCAGAGCAGATGGAACTTCTGCTCAAGAGTAGTCAACCACTCATCAGCTTGTAGAGGCTCCTCAGCCTCCTTGAAGATTGGGGTTTCATGTCAAGGAAATCCTTGAAATCACTGTATTGATTTGGTTCTGGTCCTTGGCATGGACCATGGCCATCCCGATTCGCAATCGTACGGAGGGCCTTAGCCATAGTGCGCTATCCTTCTGCAAGCATTGCTATTAATTCCGTTGGTGTGGATGGTGGTGGTGGTGGTGGAAGATCATCATCATCACCTGCATCGGTGGAATGAGTATGAGGCATATGCACAATGCGCAACTAGTAATTATTGATGATATTAGCACATTAGAGAGGAACAATGTAATTATGCCAAACTGAATTTACTGACAAGAATGAAAACTTCATACAATAAATAGAGGCAATAATTCATTCTCCAATCACCACATCATCAAGTAGATTACTAGCGCTATACGCAGTGCATTCCAACATGACAAGTTTTAAACTTAACCATTACGATACGCATCCCGAAGGGAGAGAATTAAAGTACATTACATGCCGAGTTCAAATTTAAAAGGTACATCCAACATCAGTCTTCGTACTTAAGTTCATTACATCAATGACTACAAAAGCTTAACTAGTGAGACTTGCTAACGAACTACTCGTCGAAGTGATCGCTGTCCACATCAGAGACACCTTGGACTTCTTCTGGGTCTTCCTCTTCTTCTTCATCTGCAGCCTCAGCTGCATTGTCATCCATCTACACGTCCTCTTCTTCCTCATCGGCCTCAATCACTTGAGGTCCACCCACATTTGGATACCTTGGTATGGGGCGAGGAATAGGAAACAGATGGTTGTGCAGCTGATGGTGTTCAACCTGAAGCTCTTCAAGCTGTTCTTGTAGTGCTTGCTCCCTTTGAAAGGCGTTGTGGTTAGCCAAAATCCAACCCCGACATCTTTCTTCTACTAACTCTAAAGCTGCATCCTGGTGTTGGGTCACACGATCCAACTCTTGTGTAGCCTCATCTCTCTCAATAGTGAGGTTCATCAGCTGGTTATGAAGCTCGTCTCTCTCGTGTGCGGTTTGACCCCACTGTTGTAGATGATAATTTACAATACCGTGAATCTCCTTAACTTCTTGTTGAGCTCTCCCACATGCATCCGCCCTACGGCGATACTTGTAGGCACGCAACCTAAACTTGTGCTGGGCTTCCATTGCCTTGCCAGCTTCATCTAGCGCACTTGAAAGGGTGTTTTGCCTGACTCGACAAAGCTTCAAGACTGCCATCATAGCACTCATTCTAGCGTTGTTGCTCTGCACACATTCACCACAGCCTCGAACCAAGGCCTGACCAACGTCCTGAGTCCACTCAGCCTCAGTAGGAGACACTCGGGGAATGGATGAAGCAGGTCCACCCACTAACTCATCCCTGAAGCTCTGTGCTATATCCATCAGCACATCAAGGGCAGCAACCTGAGCGGCTTCCCATGGGCTTCGTCCATCAGTCTCAATGCTCCACCCATGCCACAACGGTCTTGTGGGGTTTTGCAGCACTACAAAGGTCACAACATACCATGGTATGTCTCCCAATGGTACCGCCTACCTCCATGTGTAGCTGGGTGCCTCCGGGTACCCAACTGAACTGAGCACCCTCTAGAGCAAGGTGGGAGTACCAAACTAGTCCAAAAAGGTGCTACTACCAGTAGGAAACATGGGCGCGGCCATCTGTATCAAAAAGGGATGCAATTCATGTGAGGGGATTATTTTGCTGAGAGATTGCACTTTACACTTGGGATAAGCAATTATAAGGGAGGGAGTAATGCAATATGAATGACATGAGTGAATATAATGCATGCGTGTTCCATACGTCCTCACAAACCTATGAAAATTTAAGCTTTAGCAGACTATACGGTGGCATACATACGTTCTCTCAATTAGCGGGAACTAGTCGATCTACATGGTGCGTTATTAGCGTACCTGCAGAAACTTCATTGTAGCCCAACCCAACAAGATATAATGCTAATAATCACAAGTAGTAACTAAGATACTCTCCATATATACATCCCCCGATATATATACTTTGGTATCCAAACTACCCGACAAATGTACCCCCAATTAAGTACCTTCATATATACATGTATGCAACATGTAAATACTCCAGTAACCACAACTAGCTCTCCCCTAGACCGACGGTTGGACAGTCATGCTCTCGCAACTCACACTTACCTTAGCGTAGAGGCAATTGATCCATACATTACCATTCAAGCGAATGGCATCCAAGCAATATCACGCTACATGGACAATGAAATAGAAACAATCAATTCTCCCAAGTAAGTAATTATATATAAGCCACCTAGAAGTCCTTAAGTGGGCTATAAGGGATGTGATCACCAGTATACCATAAAAATTTTGATTTTTGAACACTTATATATAACTACAAGTTGGAAAACCATTTTTACAACAAAAGCTTTTGTTTTAAATAGCCATAAGACATGTTTAATGTTGAATCTAGCTCTGATGCCAGCTGTCACAGAACCGACCAATTTATAAGAGCACAAGTACAAAAACAATCGCCGAAACGATCAAATTCTCGAACTTGAGCCCATATAAACCCGGTAGTCAACTGAAATCTCGAAGGATTTCAAACCAACTTGCATACAACCAAGATCACAGTAATTCAATATAACATATCGTACGTTACAACATTTCATAGACGTTCGCAAATAGATTACATCATCATAGAGTCATCGTTATTACAAAACAAGTCTTGTAAAACATGCGGAAGCAAATAGTTTAACTTACACACCCGAGTTCAAATACACATACTGGTTTACTGATCATAGCCCGCAAAAGCATTCAGATAAGAGAACATAGATCATGCCCATGATCTAGTCTTCATCACCCGCCAGGTGGAGACAATACTTACAGAATCCCTGATATAGGAGGTCATCTGCAACAAGAGAGAATAAACCCTGAGTACGAGAATGTACTCAGCTAGACTTACCCGTCGAAAACCAAACAAATGACACCAAGGATTATGCATAGCTTAATGTAGTGGATCCGGCTGACACTTTCTTTTTGCGAAAAAGCATAAGTAATAAGATCAACTCTTAACCTGAACTAGCAGTGACTTTTAGCCATTAACCTGTCAACTATATTAGCACCTGTACTAAGCAATCATTTTATTAGGGTGCAAACATTAATAACCATATCAGGTATTCATTGTGGCAACCTTATCATCATCTTCCATTTAACCATATCATTAAATTAATTGAATCTACGTTGCCGCTGCTTAGTCAAGTTCTCACTATCCGGGAGAGACGGCGATTCGAATCGATTCCTATCTAGCTGGAGGGGTATTCCTAACACAAACCCTGCTTCCCCCATCAGGGTCGCAACAAGTCACCGTTGGTACAGTTCAGAAGTCGCGAGTCCAAACAGTGCCGCAAAATCAGAGAACCACTCTGCCATGAGTGCTCGGTGACTTAACTCGCCCTTGGGCTTATGCCAATGGTTCCCTGCACATCTTTACTTCCATCCAGATTGCGGACCCCTGCTCACATCCCCAGCCTGAACCGAGCTACTAGGCTTCATGGTCAGAATGACTTATCCGGCCAGCTAAGTGTTAAGCTGCGTTCAACATGACATAAGGATGTACAGCGTATCGGTCCTTAAATGACTCAGATAGAGTCACTATGTTCCAACCTACACAAGACCCCGCCCAGTCTTAATTCATTATTCACATGGTTCTTTTCCACGATAGCAAATATAGCCAACCGTGATCCACCTCATCCTAAAGCTCGCAGGTGATAGGAAATCACCTGACTTCTACCACACTAAGCATGGCTAAGCATTTAACCCATTCCTGAACTTAAATAGGATTCCAATGCGATATCTGGACAAGGAGGGATATATAATGTAACAATTGGTTCCAACCAATTCCTATACTTAATGCATCATCAACGAATAAAAGATACTCAATGTATTTATGAAAACATGGGAGGCTTAATATGCTCCGAGGCTTGCCTTTCAGAAACGAGGAAGGCTGGTGGTCAGGGCACTCGGGCAACTCCTCTGCGGCGGCTACTTCATCGGCTTTCTGCACCTCGGGCTCCTCCTCCTGGTTAGCTCCCTCGAACTCCAGCAACGTCACTCCCTCCGGCACACCTATTGCATGAATGTGCAAGATAAATATCATAGATGCACATGAACGAATGTCAGGGAGGCTCGGGGAATGCACATGTTTGTTGTAGTTTGCATATTCCAACTTAAGCCCTATTCAAATCACTTTTACTTACCAAGTTTATACAACCTAATGTATAATTGCTCATCTTCAGTTAATGACCTAGCACCTGCACCTAAGCATATTCTCAAGTTAGGCTAACCCGTAAACAATCAACGGGAACATTGCATCAAGCATACACTCAAGCATTTGTATTTCAGCAAAATGAAGACTATGTAGCGGTACAGTAAACTAGCCATAACTGTAGATTTATAAATCCAAATGACATGCAACAAGACAATCTAGAAAGCTTATGAAATTGTATACAATTCATTTTCAGACCTCAAAGCATGATTCAACATGTTACCAAGTCGAATTCTTTGATCAACAGAACTCTGTCCTCACAAGACAGAGAGTAAGCAAAACTGGAACCTAACTTTAAACTGTTGTAGTTTCTAAACTACTGGGCCAAATGCCCTCAAATTTTGACAGGAGCTAGATACATAAATTATCTACAACTCTTGTATTCATCACATTCACAGCAAATCAAAATATCATGGGGAACTTTCTAAAGTTCCCAGATCTGTCCAGAGGGACATAATACAAACGAAATAATTAATAACTTATGATGTAAACATATAATTGGACAAAACTAACTCTACTCATATATCACTCATATCACAAGAACACCAGAAAGTAGGGTGTTCATCACCAAAATATTTCTTTTCATACCTTTCTTAATTTATTTAATTAATTAGAGGAAATGGTAAACATATATGAAAACTACACCATTAAATCTACAAAAATTACATTAGATACTATATGCTCTAAGTAGACTACCATAAAAATTTCACACCATTTGAGTAAGTATAACAGCCTACACAAAAATGGTAAGGCATAATGGCTTAAAATGGCATAATTAGGAAACCTTAGTGAAAAGTGTCAAGCAACAAATTTCATTTTTTTTCCTTGGATCTTTAAGGTACTAAGATACTACCCACCAAGTTTCATGGTCATAGGATTCCTAGATAATTTACAAAAATTCATACAAGTATCCATCAATGATAAAAGGAAAATCTATAACTCAAAAACTATACGTGCAATGACTCTCAAATTTTAACCAGAGCTTCTACTAAGCAAGACTAGCTTACCCACAAAATTTCATAATTTTTGGATCACAGAAACTCAAGATATGATTTAAACAAGTTTGCATGCATTCAAAAACACCTTTCAAGTTCCTATTTAATTCATCCAAAATTTCTACATCATGTGCTCAAGACATATTTTTCTTAAATACTAGACCTCACTGTGAGTCTAACAAAATTTGAATCACACCATTTGGATCTACACATTTGGAGTTACAAAATTTACAAAATAGCATTCAAAACTGGAAATTTGAACTATCCTATGGAACAAGCAGTCACTGACATGTGGGACCCGGTTGTCAGGCGGACCCGTATGTCAGTGAGACAGAACAGGGGAGGCAGCTTCGACGGCACTGAACACGGCGAAGCTCACCGACGGCGACGTCCCCGGTGATGGCACGGGTACCAACACGTTCACATCGACCTCCCACATCTATAGACCAACTTGACTTGGCCTATTGCCGACGACCAAGAAGGTGGCGGTGGCCATGGCGCTACGCTGGTTCGGCCCGACGGCGAGGCGTCGACGACGACCGAAATAGCGCAATCGCTGGCTACTCCGAGCTTCCCCAACCCAACGTGACTCTAGCGCACCCTATAGAAGGACCCATGGTGGTTGGAGACGAGCTGGCCACGTGAGCCACCAGCGGTGACCATGGCACGGCGGTGCATGGCCGTGTTTCGGCTTGGCCGGACTAGCATTGTCGGTAGCGTCTTTACTAGAGCAACTACACATGATGGAGAAGATGAGACGAAGGCTAGGGATGGAGGAGCGATGCGGTGATGCGCTGGCCACGGTGAGCGCCACTCCGGCGAGGTACGGCGGCGGCGGAAACCAGAAATTCAGCCACTACCTTGGTTTGGCGACCCAACAGCGAGGTGGAAGAGCTAAAGGAGGCTACGATGGAGCTTCGGGCTAGCTGGAGGCAGCATTTTTGCGACGGCGATGGAGCTAGGCGACGGCGCGGCTTGCTCGGCCACGGTGGAGCTGTGCTATGCTTCGGCTGTGAACGGGGATGGCGACGGAGGGTGAAGGAGAGTGAGCAGAGAGGCAGGAGTATGCGGCTTCAAGTGGAGGACACCGGCAATGGTGTCAGGCCTGCGCGGTCAGGTGACCAGCGACGCGCGGCGTACACACAGCCATCGAGTTCTGAACCTATCGAACACTGTAGCACAGTTTCAGTTAGGTCATCGACGTCTGACAGCGTTACTTGATGGCCCTTCTTCTCCTAATCCGTTGGTTATCAGCGAAAACAGTCAAGATACAAGTTGTAGCCCTAAGTACCAGCTACAATTCATGTTAAAGGACCAAACCTAATTCTCAATGGATCATGAGTTGTATCAAGCCAAAGTTGGCTCAATCAAACTGTAACTGCATTTAGGACTTAGAAAAATTTTCAAGTGTTGAATCCACCTTCAATACTGAATTGTGGGTCCTTTTTTAACATGTTGTGCACATTTTCATGACTTGACTTCTAAACAAAGTTTGTTCCTTATCAAATTTGCTACAACTTTGTTATAGGTTACTCAGACATGCAAATATTCTAAGCTACACTTTTTAAACAGTCAAACAAAAGGGGTTTAGTGGTCAAAACAAGTCAAACCACTTTTTGAAATCCTATTTAGGCAACATGATCAATATGAACAATGTTCCAAATGGCATTCTAGGTGTCACTAAGTTGTTTAAGAGAATTATTAGCCATGCCACACCTTGGTCACACAAGAATTAAGCATCGTATGTACTGAAACCATGAAAAACACATGAAATGTTTCATAGTCATGTTTCACATGTTTCATGATCTTGATGCATAGTATTAACTAACCATATTTCCCTAAAGTGAGTTGCACATGTTGCACTTAAGTGTTGCACACTTTTCATTTCATACAAGAAACAACACACATGAAATATGCAACCTGTTGCCATGTTTTAAAATCATGTTTCATGTGATATAAGCTTATGAATGAATGAATGATGCTCATGTTCATGAAATGCAAGGCAAATGTGGAAGCCAAACACCTGGGGTGTTACACACTAAAGTTGAATTAATTGACATGTTAGATGATGCTAAGGAACATTTTGATATTAAGAGAAGGAAATGCAAAGTCTTACGAAAGGAACTAAAATCCCTTAAGCAAGCCTTTGATGAGCTCAATGCATCTCATGAGAGGCTAGAGGAAGCCCATGAGAAGATTGGCAAGGCTCACAAGAAGCTTGAAAAAGCTCATTCCTCTCTACTTAATGAGCAAAATGAGAAGGAGCATGTTATAACATGTGACAAAGGCTTAACTTGTGATATAATTGATGAATCATTCTATAAGCCTATCATTGTTGCTCCCACTAACCCTTCTTATAGCACATCCACTTCTAGCTCATCGAGTGGTGATGGTTTCACTTGTGATGCCTCACTAATGGTTGAGAATGAGACACTCAAGAAGGAGGTAAAAGAGCTCAATCACACCTTGGCTAACGCCTATGGTGGTGAGGATCGCTTGCTTATGTGCTTGGGTAGCCAAAGAGTTTCTCTCTACAAAGAGGGATTGGGCTATATCCCCAAGAAAGGCAAGGCAGCCTTTACTCCTCACAAGACTAGTTTTGTGAAGAACAATGGTCGGTTTTGCACTAGTTGCAAGCAAGTTGGTCATGCAGAGCAAAAGTACATGAAAAAGATGCCTCAAGCCAATGTATCCTCTATTAAGCTTGATTCCTTCTATGTGCTTACTAAGGGTACAAATGGTGTGAAGGCTAAGTTCATTGGTGTACCATGGATGGGCTCAAAGAAGAAAGCCATTTAGGTGCTAAAGAGCTTGGTCACTAACCTTCAAGGACCCAAGCAAGTTTGGGTACCTAAAAAGAATTGATATTTTTTATAGGTCAATTACAAAGCCAGAGGAAGGCATTAGGTTCTTGATAGTGGGTGCACTCAACACATGACCGGTGATGCAAGAATGTTCAACTCAATCAACACCAATGGCAATGATGGCTATGATAGTATCACATTCGGTGACAATGGCAAAGGCAAGGTCAAAGGGCTTGGTAAGATTGCAATATCCAATGACATGGGCATTTCCAATGTGTTGTAAGTTGAGAGCTTGAACTTTAATTTGCTATCCATGGCTCAATTGTGTGATCTTAGATTTAAATTCATATTTGGGGTAGATGATGTAGAGATCATAAGTGTAGATGGCTCTAACTTGACCTTCAAAGGCTTTAGATATGACAATATATACTTAGTTGATTTCAATGCTAGCAAAGCTCAATTGTCAACATGCTTGTTCACTAAGTCTAGTATGGGTTGGTTATGTCATAGAAGGCTTGGTCATATTGGAATGAAACAATTGAATAGAATGGTTAAGCATAACTTGGTTAAAGGCTTGAAAGATGTGTTTGAGAAGGATAAGCTTTGTAGCTCTTGTCAAGCCAGCAAATAAGTTGGAAACACCCATCCTAAGAAAAGCATGATGAGCACTAGTAAAGCATTTGAGTTATTGCACATGGATTTGTTTGGGCCAACACAATACACTAGCATCGGTGGAAACAAATATGGCTTTGTGATAGTGGATGACTATACAAGATACACTTGGATATTCTTTCTAGTGGACAAGAGTGATGTGTTTGCAACATTCAAATCATTTGTCAAGGGCATTCACAATGAGTTTGAAACAACCATCAAGAGAGTTAGAAGTGACAATATAGTGAGTTCAAAAATACTAGAATTGATGAGTTATGTGATGAGTTTGAAATTAGACAAAATTCTTGGCCAAGTACACTCTATAGTCAAATGGCCTTGTTGAGAGGAAGAATAGAATACTCATTGATATGGCAAGGTCTATGCTTAGTGAGTACAATGTGAGTCAATTTTTTTGGGCCAAAGCTATCAACACGACTTGCTATTGTAGTAGTCGCTTGTATTGTCACCCATTAAAAGAGAAGACACCTTATAAGCTCTTGAATGGTAGAAAGCCCAACATTATATATTTTTGGGTCTTTGGTTGCAAATGCTATATCTTAAAGAAAGGCACAAGATTGGGCAAGTTTGACAAGAAATATGATGAAGGATTCTTACTTGGATACTCCACTACAAGCAAAGCATATAGAGTTTGGAATTTGGCAAGTGGTACTCTTGAAGAAGTTCATGATGTTGAATTTGATGAAACCAATGGTTCACAAGATGAGAATGAGAACTTGGAAGATGTTAGAGGCATTCAACTTTCAAATGCCATGAAAAACATGGATGTTGGTGAATTGAGGCCTAGGCAAGTGATTGATGAAGAAGATGATCAAGTGCAAGTGCTCTCTAAATCAAATGTGCAAGATGACACTAATCAAGCAAGTTCAAGTGGCTCTCATGACAATGAACAAGATCAAGTGGCTAGTATATCATCTCAACCCAATGATCAAGCTAGTACAAGCAATCAAGTTCCTATTCTCCAACCAACTAATATTGCAAGGGATCATCCATTGGACACTATCATTGGAGATTGGCTTTATTTTATGAGCATTTCTCATTTGTGTCATCCATTGAACCAAACAAGATAGGTGAAACATTGAAGGATGTTGATTGGGTGAATGCTATGCATGAAGAATTGAACAACTTCACAAGAAAGCAAGTATGAGAATTAGTTGAGAGACCAAAGAACCACAATATGATTAGAACCAAATGGGTCTATAGAAACAAGCAAGATCAAGATGAGATAGTAGTAAGGAACAAAACAAGATTGGTAGCACAAGGTTACACTCAAGTTGAAGGTCTTGACTTTGATGAAACATATGCCTCGGTTGCTAGATTAAAAGCAACTAGAATCTTGCTAGCCTATGCTTGTGCCCATAATATCAAGCTCTATCAAATGGATATCAAGAGTGCATTTCTAAATGGCTACATCAATGAAGAAGTATATATTGAGCAACCTCCTGGTTTTGAAGATGACAAGAAGCCCGACCATGTGTATAAGTTGAAGAAGGCATTATATGGCTTGAAGCAAGCACCTAGAGCATAGTATGAGAGGTTGAGGGACTTCCTACTCTCTAAAGGGTTTATGATGGGCAATGTTGACACCACTCTTTTCACTAAGAATATTGGTAAAGACTTGTTTGTATTGTAAATCTATGTTGATGACATCATATTTGAATCAACCAATCAAGACTTTTGTGAAGAGTTTGGGAAGATGATGGCAAATGAGTTTGAGATGTTCATTATTGGAGAGTTGAGTTACTTCCTTGGTCTTCAAATCAAGCAATTAAAGAATGATATATTTGTGAGTCAAGGCAAGTACATCAAAGACATGCTCAAGAAGTTTGGCATGAATAAGGCAAAGGCCATTAGTACACCAATGGGAACAAATGGCAACTTGAATAGTGATGCAAGTGGCAACATTGTGAATCAAAAGTTGTATCGATCTATGATTGGAAGCCTACTATATGTGACCACATCAAGGCCGGATGTCATGCTTAGTGTGTGCATGTGTGCAAGATTTCAAGCCTCACTAAGAGAAAGTCCTTTGAAGGTTGCAAAGAGAATATTGAGGTAGTTGAAGCATACACAAAATGTTAGTTTATGGTATCCCAAAGGAGCAAAGTTTGAGCTAGTTGGTTACTCTAACTCGGATTATGCAGGATGCAAGATTGAAAGGAAGAGCACCTCGGGCACATGTCAATTATTGGGAAGATCACTTGTTTTATGGTCATCAAAGAAGCAAAATAGTGTTGCATTATCAACCACCAAAGCCGAATACATATCTATCAGTAGTTATTGTGCACAAATACTTTGGATGAAGGCTACCTTGAATAACTTTAGAATCAAGTTCAAGAAAGTTCCATTGCTTTGTGACAATGAGAGTGCAATCAAGCTAACCAACAATCTGGTTCAATATGCAAGAATAAAGCACATTGATGTTCGCCACTATTTCATTAGAGATCACCAACAAAAAGGGGACATTTGCATTGAGAGTGTGGGCACTGAAGACCAACATGACAATATATTCACCAAGCCATTGGATCAGAAAAGGTTTTGCAAGCTAAGGAATGAGTTGAATATATTGGATTTCTCAAATTTGTGTTGATGCACCCCCACTTATATGACGTGTCTCTCCTTAGAACAATCCAAGGTAAAAGTTGATTGGCTTGAATACATCCTTTGCTAAGGACTTGCGTAGTGCATCTAGTCATTCCTCACATGTCTTAGGCTCATTTATGAAAATCAAATGAATTTAATGCTTGTATGGTACCACTATTGCTTCTATGCTTGATTTGATCTAGTGGTAGCATATGACATGTTTGTGGGTTTGTGAACCTAGTGTTTAATCTAGAAAATGAGCTATAAGTGTTTAACTTAACATGGTACAAGATAACCCTTGAAATGAGGTGTGGCAAAGCTTGTCCTTGGATCAAACCGAGTTAAATATCTTTGGCAAGTGTTCTAGATTGGACCAAATATGGAAAAATGATCCTCACCCCATTGATTGACATTGATAATCTTAACCTATCTAAAATTGAACCTTTGTGGACATTGATGACAAAGGGGGAGAAATTGTACAAAGATAGTGAAAAGATGAAAGATGACAAAGGGGGAGAACTTTAACATAGGGGAAGAGATATGAGAAAGTAAGGGGATCAATTAAAATTTGAGCACACAAGTAGGGGGAGCAAGCTCATAAACTTGATTAATGCATTTGAATGTGCATTTCATATGTTTGCTTGCATGGCACAAGTTTTTATTTAATTTAAAATTGCTTGCTTGTATGGTGTATGCTAGTTGTAGGTTTAAACGATGAAATGAAAAACTAGCATGCATAGATTGAGTAACTAGATTTGTGCTTATATTATGAAAACTAGCCCCTTGCTTCTAATGTTGATCTCATGGGGAATTCTAGTTTTTGTGTATGTCTAGTTACTAATGGTGCTAAGGATAGTATATTGGTGCACTCCGATTGGTATCACGCTTCAAAGGTCTACCTCTTATACCTTAGCATCATTTGATAGAGAGAGTGACCGGATGTCGTGGCACGTTAGGTCATCTTTGACCGGGCGCGTCCAGTCGTTAAAAAGCTACTCTAGGAGCTTACTAATGTTGACCTAACGCGGAGTGTATTGGAGTCTGATCGTAAGAACAGTGCATCCTGTCATTGGGTTGACTCGATGCTGACCGTTTTGTGACCATTGGGATTGAACACGTAATATTTAAAACGGGGACACATGGACGGCATCGGGTAACCGGACTCACCCGACCGGACGTAGGGCACCGTCCGGTCAGCCCGAGAATGCCTAATGGCTCTTTGAGTCTTGGGGCTCTATAAATAGGAAGGTACCAGCTTGGGGTCATTCTCTTGGCACTTTTACATTCCTAACATCCTTGTAAGCCTAAGCAAACACCTCCCACTCATCTCCATCATTGATTCATCATCATAGTGAGATTGGGAGTGATTCCAAGTGCATTTGCTTGAGTGATTGCATCTAGTGGCACTTGGGGATTGTTGTGGCTGTGGATTTCTTATTTCTCTTGGTGGTTGCTGCCACCTAGTCAGCTTGGAGCAGTGGAGGAGCTTTGGCACAAGTTGGTGATTGTTCGTGGCCGGCTCCAGTGATTGTGAGGGGTCTTGTATCTTCCTCGGTAGAGAGCTAGAAGGTAACTCTAGTGGATTACTTGTGTCATTGAGTTACCTCACTTATGGGTAGGTTCTTGCGGTGTCAAATTGTGTGGATGAGGTTTGTGCAACACCTCTTAGCCGCTGAACCATCAAGTGTTGGTCGACACAACGGGGACTAGCGTGCTGGCAAGCACGTGAACCTCGAGAGAAAAATTGATTGTCTCTTGCCCCTTTGTATTCTCCCAGTGATTGAATTGGTATTCATCTTGTGATTGGTTCACTCCTCTACTCAGCGGTATAATCATCCTACTCACTCATTTACATTCCCATAAACTAGTTGTAGCAAGCTCTTTAGTGTAGCTAGAATTGAGAGATTGCTTTGTAGCTTAAGTTCATCTAGCGGATCTCTTTAGTGTAGCAAGTGTAAGAGCTCTTAGTGAGTAGTGACTTATCCAATTGTGTGCCTTGTGATTATAGTAACTAGAATTGTTGGATAGGTGGCTTACAACCCTTGTAGAGCTAGAGCAAGTTTGTATTTCGCTATTTGTCATACTAATCAAATTGCTCTAGTGATCTTGTAGATTTTTTAAATAGGCTATTCACCCCCTCTAGCCATATTAGGAACTTTCAACTGGCTAGGATGCCGAGTGCAGCGTGTTGCACTGCCACCCCTAGGGCAGTGCCCACCTAGACTTGGGTGAGCATAGCAGGAGCTGGGGTGGTCACCAGAAGTGATGGTGTACACCGCCATGGTGAGGGCGGTGCACCACCAGGTGTTGCTCGGTGCCACCGCCGATTTTTGGCAGAGCGAGGGAAGCAGGGCTTGGTCACCGCCTGGGCACCGCCGTGCCTAGGGCGGTGCACCACCCTATTTTTCCCGAGGGCAAGGGTTTCACGGGGTTGGACTGGGTGGTCACCGCCACCCCTATACGGTGACCAACAGCTAGTTTTTAGTCGTTGGAATTCGACCATTGGGAGGGGCACAACCATGTCCGGTGTCAGGCACCGTCGTGTCTAGTGCCCTCACAGAAAGGTTAACTTTGCTCCAACGGCTCTATTTGGCTTGGGGGCTATAAATAGAGGTGGAACTCAAGCATTTGGCTAGCTGAGCACCCTTAAGCCTTGGTGGCTTGTGTAGGTGTGCTTGGATGCCCTCTAACTCACTTGTGCTTGCAAGAGTGTGATCCGATTGCGAGTGAGTGTGATTCTAGTGTGTTGCATCATGAGGTTGCATCGAGTGGCACTAGGTGATCGAATTGCAAGCCGATGTTGCTTGTTGCTCTTGGAGGTTGCCACCTCCTAGATGGCTTGGTGGCTTGTGATTTCATTGAAGCATGTGAGAAGATTGTGTGGTGCTCTAGAGGAGGATTTATGAGGGGGATTGTGCTCACCCCACAGGGATCGCGAAGAGCAACTCTAGTTGAGTGTGTCATTGAGCTACCCTCACTTTCGAGGTAGGTTCTTGCAGTGCCCGACGTGCGGGCTTGGCGGGTGATGCCAATTAGCCACCGAACCACCAAGTGAGCGGTTAACACTACGGGGACATAGCTTGGTGGCAACCAAATGAACCTCGGGAGAAAATTACCATGTCAACATTGTCTTCATCATCTTCTCGGTGGTTTGCATTTCGTGAAACACAAGCTTGTATTACTTTCATTTACATTGTGCTTGTGTAGTTGCTCTTGTGACTAGCTTAGCTTTAGTAGCTTGCTAGTTGCCTTCTTGCTTATGTAGCATAGAAGTAGTTCACTTGAGTGGATAATTTGGTTTTAGTAACCTTGTTAGTCATATTGCTTAGTTTGTGTAGCTAAGTAATTTGCGCTTTCTAATTTGACTTGTGTAGCCTTGTTATTGAGCATTGCTAGTGAGGTTAGGAGCTTTGTGCTTTTGCTTGCTAGATTGTATAGGAGCTCCCCCAGTTGCTAAAGTACTAGTTGCATAAGTTTGTGTGACCTTGCAAGCTAAAATTGTTAGGTGAGCTCTAGGTAGCTTGTCACATTTGTTGTCTAATTAGGATATTTATAAGGTGTTTGTGAACTTAGATAGAGGGGTGTAGTCTTGACTAGACCGATAGTTTTAATTCCGCATTTGTTATGGTTAGCCGACATGATTAATTTTAGAAAGAACTATTCACCCTCTCTAGTCCGCCATCTTGACCCTGCAACTGTATCGTTTTCCCTTCGTATTATTCTCTACTAAAATATAGCAGCGGGTGCATAAAACAGCCATGCATGCAACGCTCCGTGTTTTGACTAGGCGTAGTAATGACTAGTCCCCTTGGTACTTCAGCCTGCGCCTGTTATTGTGGACAAACCAAAAAAAATGCTTGCACGCTAGATAAAAGAGAATGGAGGGAGTAATATGAAGTGATTCCACGCTATAGCTTGATCCAACACCTACAAACAATATAGATCGGGCCACCACAACAAATAATAACAAGATATGCACAATCACAAGATCACAAGCACACGGGGACACAGGATTTATCCAAGGTTCGGCCACACCATAAAGTTGTGCCTACAACCCCGTGGTTGAGGTGACCACAAAAGTCTTTAGAGTCTCTTTCAACTCCCCTCTTTCCCTAGCGACCACAAAGATTAATTCAGGAAATTTCACTAGAACAAAGTGGGTAGTAAAAACTTCTCGGAGCACCTCACAAGCTAGAGATGAATGATGAATGCTTCGACAGGCAACACCTAGCTGGCTAGGTTCCAAGAACCCAATAGTAGCAAATCAAAAACCAATTTATTGGCGTGTGCCACAAGTGCTAAAGAGATTGATCTTACTCATGGAGTCGCAAGCACAAAGAATCTCACTCCGATCTCACTCACAAGTTCGTGAATCAAAGCTTGAGTGAAGAGTGAGTGTGGGAGAGAGAGTGAAAGCAATGGAGCTTTTGTCTCAAAGTAGGTGAAAGTGTTTAGAGTGCCAAGGGAAGATGGGAAGATGAGGGACTGAAATAAATTCACTCTGTCAGCCAACAAAACAGTTGGCGACGTCTTAGATCCACCTTGAAATCTTTAGGGTGGGGCACCAAAAATTCTAGTCCCCAGAGGAAACAGTGCTCTCCTCATAAACGCTCAATGGCCTAGAATTTCCGATCACACAGCGGAATTCTCGGTTAAGGAGAAGCATTCCAACCTGAGCAGGTTTACCCATCAAATAGCTAAGGATAGCTCGAAAATTCTGAGGCTGAAATTTCTAGGCACACCATCGGAATTTTCGGTAAGTCAGCAACCAACAGCCTTTGCACCCTATGCCAGAAATTGCCAGGGTAGTAGCTCGGTAATTCCGAGGACCAGAATTTCTGGATAAAGCAGAAAAATAACATTGGGTTGAGTTAGTCGTGGGTTGCAATTCTAAGGCGTTAGGGGCATGTTAGGGATCCATTGAATAGAAGAACACATTCAACTACTAAGACTTCAATCCCTCTTAATAGTATGACAACCTATACTCAAATGAAGTTCAAATGAATTTAAAATAAATGCGAGCTTCTTCCAGTTGAAGTGAGGTGTCGTAGTTTTTTTAAGTAGAAACTGAGTCCCATGTTTGTGTTTGCACTTTTCACATTAGTGTATAATTGAAATTCTCATGTAACATCATTAGCTCTCCATATGCATCATCATCTATGCACCAAAACCCATTAATAGGATTGATGCACTTACAAGTTGATTTGCATCTTGTGGCACTAGACAAGCATGGTGGTTGCGGGTTTCTTGTTACTCTTGGTGGTTGCTGCCACCTAGATGGCTTGGAGCCGGTGGAGATCATTGTGCACCGCTTAGTGATTGTGCGGGGGCTTCAATCGATTGATTGCGAGAGGCTCTATGCTCATCCTCATGGAGATTGTGAAGATCAACTTTATTGGAATCGAGGCTAGTTGGAGTGCCTTGTTGATTGATCATATTATAAGCAAGAACCCATTGATGGTCAAGCTTGAGGGCTTAACTTTGCTAGCAAGAGGAACGACAATCGAGGACATGCCTCAATGAGGACGTAGGTTGCCAGTGAGCAACCGAACCTCATGAATAAATCCCGTGTCTCTTACCTCGATGGTTTCTATCACTACACTTGAGCTATTTACTTGTATCCATCTTGTGCTTGTGTAGTGCTTTTGTACCTCAACTAGTTAAGTAGAGTAACTCAAGTAATTGTCTCTCTTGTTTAGCTCGACTAGTTAACTAGTTTGCCTCGAGTAGCTTGTATGCACTAGTGTAGCTTGCTCTTTACCTTGCTCACTAGAATTGTGTAGGAAGACTTGCTTTGAAGAGCTAGGCTAGGCATGTAGAATTATTAGGAATCACACCTGTTACACTAATATCGATCTAGTCATGTTGTTATCTTTGATGGATTTTTTTATAGCTATTCACCTTTTCTCTAGCCATCCACAAATCCTTACAATCTCCCAAATGGTGATGGGGTATCATAACTATTTCTCTCCCTTCTAGCTCCACATACATCTGAGTACCTCCATTGAGGACGAGGACGCAGCTAAAGTAACCCTGCTTTCCTCCATCAGAAGCTCTCTCCACACCTGACGAGCACACTTGCACTTGAAAAATAAGTGTCCCCATCTTCATCCAGTCTATGGCACATAGGGCACCTAGTATTGCAATCCATTCCACGGACTTGTATCTTGCGGTGCAGAGGGAAGCTATTATGTGTGAACCTCCTGATGAAGTGCTTCACTTGCTTGGGACTTGGAGAGACCAGATTTTATTCCATGGGAACATAGTGCCCATTGCTGGATTGTGAACAGTGGCACCGATGCTAGGTCCATGGCTATCATAAGCATAATTTATACTAACCTTATAGGTCGATTTGACACTAAAAAGACCTTTTGAGTCAAAATGTCAACCTAGGAAGTCTTCTATGTTCTCCAACAATGGGATGTCCAAGATCAGGCCGACATCCTCCTCATTAAGAACCGACTTAACCAAGTTTGTCACTGGATTTATTAGTTCACATAATTGTTGGATTAGAGTTTGGCCACACAAACAGCTCACCATATGTGTTGTTCCATGTGACAACCACAGATCATCCCAAATGTTGATCAATATTCATCATCTCCTACTCTCCACATAATACCCTTCTTCAGCAGATCATTGCCCTTCAAGATGCTTCTCCATGTATAAGACATGCCCTATCTCGCACCCACACTCAATAGATTGATGTTCGAGAGGTATGCCACACAATGATTCTGGATTTTGGGCAAGCCTCCAACTCTATTTTGCTAGCATTGCCAAGTTAAAAATGGTGCAAATCCCGAAACTCCAAGCCTCCATCACGTTTTGGTTGTAGCAACTTATCCCAAGAAAGCCAATGTGTTTTATCCTTATCATGAACACTCCAATATCAACATATCACCACACTCAACTGATCATAGAAGGATTTTGTGAGATCAAAGCAAGCCATGCCATATGTTCGAATTGTCTGTGTCACTACCTTAACTAAGGCCTCTTTCATCGCTTTTGACAACATTTTATCCTTCCAACCTTGAATTCTATTCCATATTCGGTCATTGGTATATTGGAAAGCTTCTTTCTTGAATCCACCAAGGTAGACTGAAAGGCCGAGATAGTTTTCATTGATTATTTCTGCATGTAAACCAATAACCTGCTTTCTGCATGTAAACCAATAACCTGCTTGATAGCAGACCTCACCGTACTGTTAGTGTTTTTGGTAAACATGATTGCCGATTTCTCCTTATTTATCTGTTGACTTAAGCACTCCTCATACAGGTCCAAGATATATTGCAAACAAGCATCACTACTATCCAAGGTTTTCATGAGTATTAACGAGTCATCCACGAATAACAGGTGAGAAGCACTAGGCGTCCCAAGACAAATTAGAATCCCTTGAACCATATTTGCTACCTCAGCATGGTGGAGAAGCGACGAAAAAACTTCTGCACAGAGAAGAAACAAGCACGGGGATAGAGGGTCCCCTAGCGCATGTTGAATGATTTCATGAGTTGACTCACCATTTACCTTGTTGCTGTCACGGTGTATTTGGTTTCTCCTCCTAATTTTTAGTCCTATCACATTGGATGTTTTGACACTAATTTAGAGTATCAAATATAGACTAATTATGAAACTAAATGCACAGATTAAGACTAATTTACAAGACAAATCTATTAAGCATAATTAGTCTATGATTTGGCAACGTGGTGCTACAGTAAACATGTGCTAACGACGGATTAATTAAGTTTAATAAATTCGTCTCGTGGATTACTAACGTCTTCTATAATTTATTATATTATTACTATTCAAATACTCGATGTTACACCTGATATGACATCTCTTAAACTTTAGTAGCAAACGTACACTTATATGTGCGCTAGCTCCGCTCCATATCGTTCGTGATCTCATAAAATCACAAAACATAGGCTAAAGCCCATGTTACTTGTTTGGTCTCTTCGCGGCCAACCTGGCCGGGCCGAACCGTTTTTTCTGCAAAGCCCGCCATACTCGCACAACATAGGCCCCCGCCTAAAGAAACCCATCCAGCACACCAGGACGATGTGGCCTCGTGCGCTCCTCCCCGTCCACTCCACGCGGATCCCCCCAGAGGCCTAAACCCCTCGTCGCCGCCGCCGCTGATCTACTCGGCCTCCGCCGCCACCGCCTCCTCCCATGTCCCGCCGCCCCGCCTGCTCCCTCCTCCCCCTGCTCCGCAGCCGCTGCTGCCCCCACGACGCCACCATCTCTCGGTCCTTCACCGGCGTCTCCGTCCCACCCGACATGATCTCCTCCACCTGGCCGCCGCACTCCCCGCCGCGGCCTCCTCCTCCTCCCGATCCCACTGGGGCGTGGCGCCCGGCGTCTTGTTCTTCTACGTCGCCGCCGCTCCCGCCCTTCGCGGCATCCCATCTCCGCGCCGCCGTCTCCTCGCTCGCCACCTCGCTCACCGCGCTCCCGGGGGCCGACCCGGACCCGGTGCCCGCCCTCCACGAACACTCCTTCCCTACCCTCCTCGCCGTCTCTCCGCTCGCGTCGCTCGAGCTCCTCTCGCTGCTCCGGTCCAGGCCGCGGCTAGGGCTCGCCGTATTCTCATTCCGCCGCGCGCTCTCCCCGGCCCCCTCGCTCGGCGAGTTCGCCCTCGCCATATCGCTCGCGAGCCGCGCCCGCGACCATGACGCGGCGGCCGCGCTTTTTGCCGACGGCGCCGCTACCCATTCCCCTAACCAGGGGCTCTACAACGCTCTTATGGCGGCATACATGCACAACGGCCTCCTTGACAGCTGCATCGAGGTCTTCCACGCGCTGGAGCGCGACCCAAGGTGCGGTCCGCCCAACGTGGACTCGTACAACATCCTCATCGCCCTGTACGGTCGCTCCCTCCTCATTGACCACATGGAGGCCACGCTCCAGTCGCTAGATGCTTCTGGCCAACCCCGCACTATTGGTACGTACAACGCAATCATCTCTGGTTACCTCACCGCGTGGATGTGGGACAAAATGGAAGCGGTGTTTGAGGAGATGGTCTCGGGCCATGTTGCTCCAGATGCTACTACGCATCTGTTGATGTTAAGAGGATATGCACATGCCGGGATGATCTATAAAATGGAGCAAGCTTATGAGTGTGCTTGCAAGCTTGACATAAAGGTTGACATTGTGCATATACGTGCAATGCTGTGCGCATACTGCAAGTTTTACCATGTAGGTAGAATCCAAAAGATTGAGGATTTGCTGAAGCAGTTGGGTCCTGATGATTACAGGGCATGGCTGAATGTGCTCTTAATTAAGGTGTATGCTCAGGAGGGGTTGGTTGAGAGGATGGAGCTGCATATTTCTGAGGCATTGGAACGCAATACCATTGTCAACTCGTTGAAGGTGATGCGGTCCATTATATGTAGCTATTTTCAGTATGACGCAGTTGACAAACTTGTACATTTTGTCCGTCGGGCTGAGGAGGCTGGTTGGAAGCTGTGCCAGAGCTTGTACCACTGCAAGATGGTGATGTATGGGAAGCACCATCGGTTGGAAGAGATGCATGGGGTGCTAGATGAGATGGAATGTTTTAAGATTGATCGAACAAAGAAGACATTTTGGATCATGTACAAGGCATATGTTAGTTGTGGGCGGAGGACTGAGGCCAACACTATACTTGGCATGATGTGGAAGCATGGGTTTGGACTTCCTCGCAGCATATCTCTTCAATAACTTGTGAGTTGATACTCATTCTGAATATTTAAGTTCATTCACCAAGTTTATGTACCTTTTCTTTTATATAATATATCTGTACAGCTGCAATATCTGTTGATATTAGCATTTTGAAAAGTTAGACAGTGATGAGATTACAGCATATCTAATTTTTTAACTCATATGACTGCATTTCTGTGTAGAAAGAAAATTGAGCAATTTAGAAGTACCGCATAAACATCCATTTAACATTTTGGTAAGGTTCTAAAGTAGGAGATGTTATCATAACAAGTTTTTTAATGGTGCTTGAGCGCCTGAGGTTCTTGAAGCAGTGTTTGGCTAAGGGCCTGTAAGGTTTTTAGCTGTTCGCTAAGAGATTCAAACAAAGAAAAAAGTTTTTTATTTATCTTGTTGATCATGATACTTAATTCACGAGCAGGGGGGTATATCATGTTTCTTTTTTAGCTTTAAGACCCTTGATTCTAAACAGAATGATGCCTGAATCAGATTTCTATGTCTTCGCATATTTATCCCATATATTAGATTCTATGACAGCATAATCTGGGATTTAGGTTTTATTGTTGATATATATGCCTTTCGTAACATATACTATAACAGACACTACCACAACCATGTTGATACTAGAGGAAGTTTTTCTTCTGTAATGCTGACTGCACCCTAGGAAATTTCTTTTATATTGAGGCTCGTGTTATTCTAGTTTTTGGGGAATTGTTTTTTCTCGGTATATCAACACCGAGCTGATGCGCATGAGTGTTTTTAATGTCAAGTACTAGTAAGATATGCATTCGAAAGCCTTTTGTGCAACCTATTAGGGCCTTTAGGGTACTATCATCCAAGTGATTACTGAATACTCGTGTACTGTGGTGTGTAGCTTTAAATTGCTTTGCAAGCTAATTGCTATGCTCATGTGATAAGTAATGTAGCTACAGATCATTCATTTGGATAGGTTTATTTAGTTATTACCATTTTGCATCTTAGATGATGTACGTAGGTTTAAATCTGGATTAAGTATTTAAGGAGCCCCTTTATAAATAGTTAAAAAAGACTCAGCTAGTCTTTTCTTGGCTAAAATGTTATGGTCACCCCAATCTATGGTTTCATCTTTGTCATCAAATCCCTCCAATTCAGTCATGGTCTGCCGGTCCTCCTCTGTGTGGTGTTTACCCCAATACCCCATAAGTGTGATTGTTACAATTCAAACTGCCACAGTACATTTTCTGTTTAAAATAAATAGCAAGGCTCTATTTAGAAGTAACACACACAACATCCTCATGACATTGTGATTAGGTTTAAAGTCCAAGCACTACCGTAAACAGTTCTTTGTAATTCTGTCATGCATCTGTGGTTCTCTAAGCAGTCTTTGCCTGAGGGGCTGTATGTTCTTAGTTCTTCGCTAAGAGATTACAATAAACAATTATTCCTTTGGTTCTCATTTTTTAATAGGGTATACTTTAAAGCTCATGAACAGATTATGAATCATATTCACTTGCTTTTACCTTTCTTCACCCTTCCTGAAACAAACCTGTCTTTGAAGAGAATTTTCTCAAATCAGTTGGTTATAACCATACTTTACAATGACTTTCCGTCCATGTTCTGTGACAGGCTGACAGCATAGTCTGGTAGCTAGATTATTGTTTTATTGATGCTTTTCGTGACACACACGATATTATTCAAACTGCCTCAACTGTGTAGATAAAAGAGGGTGAACTTCTTTTTGCTATGCTAACTGCACCCTGGAATGTTTTATGTTATATCAGTGTATCAAGGCTCATATACTATTCCACGTTTTAGAAATTCAGTATATCTACATCTATAGTTTATCCATATTAGTGCCTTCCATTTGTGGAATTTCTTGATGTTAAAATTGTGTTGGCACCTAACGCAAATATTTTCACTAGCAAGGATCCATGATTAAAATTATGATTAATGGTTAATGTAAGTGATATCTGCTCAAAAGTTTACCATTAAAGATAGATAGCCTTCTCAACTATTGTATTATCAACACGGATCTCATGAATATTACTACCAAAGTTAATTGTTGGAAATTTGGTTAAGAATGTACACTAGGGCACAACATAGATGTACTAAGGCCTTGTTTAGTTGGCGAAATTTTTGGCGAAATGACACTGTAGCACTTTCGTTGTTATTTGGCAATTAGTGTCTGATCATAGTCTAATTAGGCTTAAAAGATTTGTCTCGTGACAACAACAACAACAACAACAAAGCCTTTAAGTCCCAAACAAGTTGGGGTAGGCTAGAGTTGAAACCCAACAGAAGCAATCAAGGTTCAGGCACGTGAATAGCTGTCTTCCAAGCACTCCTATCTAAGGCTAAGTCTTTGGGTATATTCCATCCTTTCAAGTCTCCTTTTATTGCCTCTACCCAAGTCAACTTCGGTCTTCCTCTGCCTCTCTTCACGTTACTATCCTGACTTAGGATTCCACTACGCACCGGTGCATCTGGAGGTCTCCGTTGCACATGTCCAAACCATCTCAACCGGTGTTGGACAAGCTTTTCTTCAATTGGCGCTACCCCTAATCTCTCACGTATATCATCATTCCGAACTCGATCCCTTCTTGTATGACCGCAAATCCAACGCAACATACGCATTTCCGCGACACTTAGCTGTTGAATATGTCGTCTTTTCGTAGGCCAACATTCTGCACCATACAACATAGCAGGTCTAATCGCCGTCCTATAAAACTTGCCTTTTAGCTTCTGTGGTACCCTTTTGTCACATAGGACACCAGACGCTTGCCGCCACTTCATCCACCCTGCTTTGATTCTATGGCTAACATCTTCATCAATATCCCCGTCCCTCTGTAGCATTGATCCTAAATATCGAAAGGTATCCTTCCTAGGCACTACTTGACCTTCCAAACTAACATCTTCCTCCTCCCGAGTAGTAGTGCCGAAGTCACATCTCATATACTCAGTTTTAGTTCTACTAAGTCTAAAACCTTTGGACTCCAAAGTCTCCCGCCATAACTGTGTAATTAGTTTTATTTTTTATTTATATTTAATGCTTCATGCATGCGTCCAAAGATTCGATGTGACGGGGAATCTTGAAAATTTTTGGGAACTAAACACTACCTAATACAAGAAAGATCTGCAACAAGTGTTTCTGCAGCATATTTATCCCTTGTATGGTACTATTGTTCATGTGAGTAGTGAGTACCATTGGTACTATAGCGCATGGCTTCAAGTTCATTTGCATTAGTTGCAGTGGTTCTGTTCCAAATTATAGTTCACTTTACTTAGTTTTGTCCTAAGCCAAACTTCTCTAACTGTAACAATGTTTCTATAAAATATATTAACATACACAGATTTCAAATAAATGCACTATCAAAACCTATTTTCATGGGGAATTTAATGAAACTAATTTGATACTGTAGATGTTGATGCATTTTTCTATGAAGTTGGTCGAAGTTAGAGAAATTTGACTTAGGACAAAGCCAAAGTGAGCTATAATTTGTAATAGAGGGAGTAAATTATTCAGCTAAAGTAGTCATTTGAGTTTAGATTGCATATGTTCTTTAAACATAGAATAAGCAAGAACTGTTCATGTTTAAAGTACAAACCCTAAGTTGTCTGTATGCATTTTTTTACAGGTTTTTTGAGAAAATATCACTGCCCCCTCCCCCAATACAAAATGATAGGGAAACAATCAATACAATCAGTGAAAGCCACGTCTGCAATAAAAAAAAAATACTGTTATCAAGTTTAGCCATATCGTATTGTAATTTTCAATGGTCAAATCAAGAGATTCTGCCTCTTGTGTTAGCTGATGGGTGTTTTAGGTACACTTCTGGTAAAGCTTTGATTTATTAGCAAAGATGTAAAATGGAAATCGAAAGCTGCTCATAAGGATGTTTATTTTATTGTCTGCGTTGTTCCTTTCTACTTTTATATACCATGTTTATTTGATAAACTTAAATTTGGGAAGTGTCAGGACAATAAAAACTGGCTGCTTTTAACAGGCTCTGAAATGGAATAGGGAAAATGAGAGCTATGTGTTTAGGACTTTGGGAGTGGGTGGGGGATGTCAGTATCCACTGAAAATGTCTTGTAATCATGCTTGCTAACAGATTGTGGTTTCATGGTTACTTTCTTACTTGTCTATTTTAAGCTCTAATTGAAGAATTGTTGGAGGTGATGACTTTGTCCTAATAATAGCCTTCAGTACTGATGCTCACGATAATTTCTAAATACATTTCTGTTTCAAGTGAACTTGTGATCACTAAATTGTATTGTAACAAGTTTCTTCTTAGTGACAATGAACTATATGCAATGATTGTTTTTTGCAATCAAACTGAAGCTTACCTATTATATTAACATACTGATGTAGTGATGATCATACATTTGCAGGATCTATCTGCTCCACCTATTGGTGAAATTTTTTCCTTTCTGACAAGCTACCTGTTTTTCTGAAATGCGCTTTCAATGCCTTTGCTACTCAAAGAGCAAACCCTAGAGTTGCAGAGTTAATAGAGTTTTGCGGCAGCAGTGATGTCTATGGAATGTAGTACCTGAGCAGATGGCTGAAGTTGATCTGGACATGTTGGCCCTGCAACTACATTTTGAACCTGCTGCCTTTTGTTGCCCATTCTTGTTCTTCACACAAGTTATACAGCTGGCCATGGGACTTAGAGTCATAGAAGACATCCGGGGCATCTATTAAGACGATACATCACACTTACGCAATACATGATGCAGCAAGGTGAAGATGAGGTGCCTTCGTGATATACGCAATACATGATGCAGCAAGGTGAAGATGAGGTGCCTTCGTGATTGGTATCGTGGTTCCAGCTTTATCATAGTGGAGGTACTACATGGAGATTTTGGCTGAATATTTATTCTGCCGCATGAAGGGTGGGCCTGGTGCAAGCGGTAGAGTCTTACCCCCTGTGACCGGAAAGTCCCGGGTTCGAGTCGCGGTCTCCTCGCATTGCACAGGCGAGGGTAAGGCTTGCCACTGACACCCCGCACAGAGTGGGAGCTCTCCATACTGGGTACGCTCTTTTTTTTTATTCGGCCGCATATTGTCATACGGGCTGTCGGGAAATCAGGATATGTGAAGCTTGTTTGGCAGTAAATCTTTGAACTTTGAAGCTCCATTGTTCTCAAGCAATCAGCACTCACCTTTGGAATCTCTATAGTGGTGCTAGAGGGCAAGTAATGACCAAATTGATAGCCTGCAAAGCACTTTATGGTTCCACAGAAGCTCAAGTGGTGTGATACATGCGAAATGTACATGTACATGACCTCGTCGATCATGTGGAACGCAAGGAACCAAACAGTTAGGAGATAGGGCTACTGATCTGCATATATTTTCTCTAGGGTCATCATAGTGGTACCGCCAAGGCGCTTCCGGGTCCTCTCATTTTCAGGCTAAAAGGCATAATGTTACGCCTTTTCCCCGCTAATAATTGACATTTGCACCAGTTTTTAACGTGCGTGCAATGATTCTTTTAACAATCATGCAAGCTGTACTCAGGAGAACTGTAGTTGTCGAGCGTGTCTGATAGTTTTTGTCTTCGTTCCATGTACCGTGTGGCCTCTCCCTTTAGCAGCTGCAAATAATTGTAGGCCTCCTCTGTCTTATTGCTTTCAGATTGGAATCCAGGTGTTTCCAATTTGTTTGGTCTTCGCACTCCTGTCCTCTTGTGTGACCTGGAATGTGTATATCATGCTCTTGCTCTCAGAACTTTTATCTATTAGATTGATCTCTAATCCTAATTGGATCCAACGGTCCAGTTGAGCCTTTAATTCGTGCCATGATCGGGGACGTTCAGCTCATCATGGTTGGAGGGCTTCTGTCATACTGTGTTATAAAAAGAGGTGTGGGGGTCGACGGCTTTTATCACGAGGTTGATCTGAGCCGAGCTCTCCACCGACATCTAAACCCTAATCCGATCAGAGAGGGACGCAACCAGTGACGGAAAGCCATCAGCCGTGTCGCTCGCTCCATCGACGTCGACGTCTTCATCGTCCTCTTCACCGACCGTCGTTGTCCGTGCGCAGACTACACCAACGAACGTGATGGCGTCCTCTAAACCCTCTGAAAGCTCTAGTTTGGTTTTGGTTAATTGATGAAACCCTAAGTGTTAACCTAGTTTATTAAAGTGATTATGAGATAGGTATCACCCCTCCAAGTGATGAAGCAATGGCGAAGATCATGACGATGATGATGGCATGGTGATGATCAAATGCTTGAACTTGAAAAGAAGAAAGAGAAAAACAAAAGGCTCAAGGCAAAGGTATAAATACTAGGAGCCATTTTGTTTCCGTGATCATGACACTTAGTGAGTGTGATTACATTTAGGTTAGATAGCCGTACTATTAAGAGGGGTAAAACTCGTATTAAAATACGGTTATCAAAGTGCCACTAGATGCTCTAACTCATTGCATATGCATTTAGGATCTAGTGGAGTACTAACACCCTTAAAATGCTTGTGAAAATATGTTAACACATGTGCACAAGGTGATACACTTGGTGGTTGGCATATTTGAGTAAGGGTTAGAAACTTCACCGGCGCCCTGTACAGAAAAGACGGGGGTTCACAGAGTGACTGGACGCTGGTGGAGCAGTGACTGGACGCTGGGTTCAGAGTCCGGTCAGTAGCAGCTGTAAGCACGCGTCTCGGTCTTGTGAATGGATGCTGGCGCAAAGAGTGACCGGACGCTGGCTGGGTGCGTCCGGTCAGTGCTGATGTACGTTGACGTGAGGCGTACAGTGGAAACGTTGAGTGACCGAACGCCGGGTGAGTCTGGTCGCGCATGATCGGACGCGTTCGGTCGTGAAATTCCACGTTTGGAACCTTACTGAAAACGACCGGACGCTGGGGTCCTGCGTCCGGTCACTTTCTAACTGACGCGTCCGGTCATCACTTGACCCTTGAGATCGGGCGATCGACATTTGAAGCCGATGTCACGTGGCGAGCATCGGACGACCAGACGCTGGGGTCCTACGTCCGGTCGAACTGACCAGAGCGTCCGGTCACCCCGTGTTGTGCCCAGTGAAGGGGTACAACAGCTCTATTTTGTGGGGGCTTCTATTTAAGCCCCATGGCCGGCTCAAGCTCACTCTCTTGGCCATTTGCATTGACATAGCAACCTTGTGAGCTTAGCCAAAGTCCTCCCACTCATCTCCATCATTGTTTCATCATCATTGTGAGATTGGGAGAGAATCCAAGTGTATTGCTTGAGTGATTGCATCTAGTGGCACTTGGCATTCGTGTTTCGCTGCGGGATTTACTTGTTACTCTTAGTGGTTGCCGCCACCTAGACGGCTTGGAGCAACAAGGATCGTTGAGTGGAGGTTGGTGATTGTCTCCGGCTCCGATCGTGGTGATTGTGAGGGGTCTTGTGCCTTCCCCGACAGAGAGCCGAAAGGTAACTCTAGTGGATTGCTCGTGTCATTGAGTTACCTCACTTGAGGGTAGGTTCTTGCGGTGTCCAATTGTGTGGACAAGATTCGTGCAACACCTCTTAGCCGCCGAACCACCAAGTGTTGGTCGACACAATGGGGACTAGCGTGCCGGTAAGCACGTGAACCTCGGGAGAAAAATTGGTTGTCTCTTGCCCTTTGGTATTCTTCCGATGATTGATTTAGTATTCATCTTGTGATTGGTTCACTCCCCTACACGGCAGTATACTTACCCTACTCACTTATTTATATTCTTGCAACCTAGTTATGGCAAGCTCTTTAGTGTAATTAGAATTGAGAGCTTGTTTTGTTATTTTAAGTTCATTTAGTGGAGATCTTTAGAATAGCAAGATTGAGAGCTCCTAGTGACTAGTAACATTACAAGTTGTGTGCCTAGTAATCATTGCAACTAGAATTGTTGGATAGATGGCTTGCAACCCTTGTAGAGCTATAGCAAATTTGCATTTCGCTATTTGTCATACTAATCAAATTGCTCTAGTTGATTTGTAGATTTTAAATAGGCTATTCACCCCTCTCCTCTAGCCATATTAGGACCTTTCAAGTGGTATCAGTGCCGTGGTCACCGTTTGATTGAAGGCTTAACAACCTCGGTGTCAAATTATGGCTCAAGTTGTGTTCAACCATGTGGGGGGCAAACCACTGTTCTTTGATGGCACATGCTATGATTATTGGAAGAGAAAGATGAGGATATATCTTGGTTTAATCAATGATCAAGTATGGGAGGTGACTGAGAATGACTATGCTATCATTGATCCTGATGACCCCACCAACCAAGACAAGACCAACAAGCAATGCAATATAATGGCTCTCAACACCATATACAATGTCATTGATTCCAAAGTATTTGTGCAAATCAAGGATTGTGAAAGAGCAAATGAGGTGTGGAGGAGATTGGAGGAAACATATGAGGGTACACTGGCGGTGAAGAGTGCTAAGTTGTACATTCTCAAGGATAAGTTGACAAGATTCAAGATGAAGGAAGATGAAAGCATTCCGGAAATGTTCCATCGGTTGCAAGTGATTGTAAATGACTTAAAGGCCTTGGGAGAGAAGATCAAGGATGATGATGTCTCTCATCGGTTCTTGATGTGCTTACCTCCAAGATTTGAGATGTTGAGATTGCTTATCATAAGAGGAGGATTGAAGGAGATTACCCCTAACCAAGTACTAGGTGATGTCATGACCCAAGAAACATACCGTGTGGAAAGGGAGGGGGATGACAAGGATGACAAGAAGGAAGAAGAAAAGAAGAAAAAATAGTATAGCATTCAAGGCTAGCTCATCATCATCCAAGAACAAGGGCAAGTCCAAAAAAAATCAAGTGATGATGATGATCTTAGTGATATTGATGATGAAGCTATGGCCCTCTTTGTACGCAAGATGGGAAAATTCATGAAGAAGAAGGGCTATGGTGCAAGAAAGAGAAGAGATTACACCAAAGCAAAGAATATGTGAGAAGATGCTACAATTGCAAGAGTCCCGAACATGTTGTAGCAAATTGTTCCTACAATAGTGACAATGATGAGGATGAGAAGAAAAAGCACAAGAAGGATAAGAAAGAAAAGAAGGAGAAGAAGGAGAAGAGAATGATCTTTCAAAAGAAGAAGGGTGGAGGCTATGTGGTCACTTGGGATAGTGATGGCTCTTTGGATAGTAATGACTCTAGTGATGATGGCAAGAAATCTATCAAGAAAGCACTAGCAAGCATCGCCATCAACAACAAGCCCTCCATCTTCGACACTCCTTCGACATGCCTCATGGCAAAACCTACCAAGGTAAAATATGATATGAGTGATGATGATGAATGTGAAAGTGATGCTTGTAGGAGTGATGATGATGATGAGGAATACTCCAAGGAGGAGCTCATGGACATGTGTGAGCAAGTGCATACTTGCTTTGAGATGAAGAGAAAGGAGTGCAAGGAATTGAATAAGAAAGTCAAATTTCTTGAGCAATCCCTTGATGAGCTCAATGCTACTCATGAGAGGCTAATGGAAGCCCATGAGAAGTTTGGCAAAGCTCACTCTAAGTTTGAGAAAGCTCACTCCTCTCTCATCGAGCAAGTCAAAGAGGAAGCCAAGAAGGAGCAAGTGATTGTATCATGTGATGTGGGACTAATATGTGATCTTATTGATGAATCTTTTTATAAGCCCATTATAGTTGCTCCCACTAACACTTCTTGTAGCACTACTACTTCTACTTTACCTTTGAGTGATGGTCTCACTTGTGATGCCTCATTAATGGTGGAAAATGAGACTAGCAACAAGGAGGTGAATGAGCTCACTTGTGCCTTAGGCAATGCCTATGGTGAAGATGCCCGCTTGCTAAAGTGTTTGGGTAGCCAAAAATTTTCTCTCAACAAAGAGGGATTAGGCTATACCCTCAAGAAAGGCAAGGCGGCCTTTTTCACTCCCAAAGTTAACTTTATGAAGGGCAATGGTCGGTTTTGCAATAGATGCAAGCAAGTTGGGCATATAGAGCAATATTGCAAGATTAACAAGAACAAGCTACCTATTGTATGCTCCATTAAATTTGATTCTTGTTACATGCTTGTTAAAGGTGCCAATGGTATGAAGGCTAAGTTCATTGGTACACCAATTGTGGGTCCAAAGAAGAAGGTCATTTGGATACCAAAGACCTTGGTAACTAACCTTCAAGGACCCAAGCAAATTTGGGTACCTAAAAAGAATTGATCTTCTTTTGTAGGCCAATTACAAAGCCGAAGGAAGGCATTGGGTGCTTGATAGTGGGTGCACACAATACATGACCGGTGATCCAAGAATGTTCAATTCAATCAATGAAAACAAGAGCAATGAGATTGATAGTATCACATTTGGTGACAATAGCAAAGGTAAGGTCAAAGGGCTTGTTAAGATTGCAATATCCAATGACTTGAGCATTTCCAATGTGCTACTAGTAGAGAGCTTAAACTTCAACCTTTTGTCGGTGGCTCAATTGTGTGATCTTGGTTTCAAGTGCATATTTGGTGTGGATGATGTGGAGATTATAAGTGTAGATGGCTCTAACTTGATATTCAAAGGATTTAGATATGAAAATCTATACTTGGTTGATTTCAATGCTAGAGAAGCTCAATTGACAACATGTTTGATCACTAAGTCTAGCATGGGTTGGTTATGGTATAGAAGGCTTGGTCATGTTGGAATGAAACAATTGAACAAGTTGATTAAGCATGACTTAGAGGCTTGAAAGATGTCACATTTGAGAAAGATAAGCTATGTAGTGCATGTCAAGCCGGAAAACAAGTTGGTAACACATATCCTAAGAAGAGCATGATGAGCACATCTAAGGCATTTGAGTTGATGCACATGGACTTGTTTGGACCAACCACATACACAAGCATTGGTGGAAACAAGTATGGATTTGTGATTGTGGATGATTTCATTAGATACACATGGGTATTCTTTCTTGTTGACAAGAGTGATGTATTTGCAACATTCAAATCATTTGTCAAGGGCATTCACAATGAGTTTGAAACAACCATCAAGAAAGTTTGAAGTGATAATGGTAGTTAATTCAAGAACACTAGAATTGGTGAGTTGTGTAATGAATTTGGAATTAGACATCAATTCTCGGTCAAGTACACTCCTCAATCAAATGGCTTAGTTGAAAGGAAGAATAGAACTTTGATTGATATGGCAAGATCAATGTTGAGTGAGTGCAATGTGAGTTATTCATTTTGGGCCAAAGCAATCAACACGGCTTGCTATTATAGCAACCGACTCTATTGTCACCCCATGATGGAGAAGACACCTTATGAGCTTCTGAATGGAAGAAAGCCCAACATAGCATACTTTTGGGTTTTTTGTTGTAAATGCTACATATTGAAGAAAGGCACTAGATTGAGCAAGTTTGAAAAAAAAATGTGATGAATGTTTCTTGCTTGGTTACTCCACTACTAGCAAGGCATATAGAGTTTGGAATTTGGCTAGTGGTACTTTTGAGGAGGTTCATGATGTGGAGTTTGATAAAACAAATGGTTCCCAAGAGGTAGATGAAAATCTAGATGATGTAAGAGGCACTCAATTAGTCAATGCAATAAAGAACATAGACATTGGTGATATAAGACCTAGAGAGGTGATTGGTGTTGAAGATGACAAGAATCAAGTGCTCTCTAACATAAATGTGCAAGCTAGTGGTTCTCATGATCAAGTTCAAGCGAGTACTAGTGATGACAAAGTGCAAGATGAACAACAAGTGGCTAGTTTATCATCTCAACCAAGTGATCTATCAAATGCAAGCAATCAAGTGCAAGTGCTTCGACCAACCAATGTTGCAAGAGATCATCCTTTGGACATTATCATTGGTGATATTTTAAGAGGTGTGCAAACTAGATCAAGATTGGCTTCATTTTGTGAGCATTTCTCATTTATGTCATCCATTGAACCTAAGAAGATAGATGAAGCTTTGAAGGATGTTGATTGGGTCAATGCTATGCATGAAGAGCTAAACAACTTTATAAGAAACCAAGTATGGGAGTTAGTTGAGAGACCTAAGGATCATAATATGATTGGAACCAAGTGGGTCTTTCGGAACAAGCAAGATCAAGATGGGATAGTAATAAGGAACAAAACAAGATTAGTGGCTCAAGGTTACACTCAAGTTGAAGGTCTTAACTTTGGAGAAACATATGCCCTGGTTGCAAGATTGGAAGCAATTAGGATCTTGTTAGCCTATGCTTGTGCCCACAACATCAAGTTGTACCAAATGAATGTGAAGAGTGCATTTCTCAATGGGTACATCAATGAGCTTGTATATGTTGAGCAACCTCCCAGTTTTGAAGATGAGAAAAAACCCAACCATGTTTACAAGTTGAGAAAGGCTTTGTATAGATTAAAACAAGCACCTAGAGCATGGTATGAGAGATTGAGGGATTTCCTATTCTCTAAGCGATTCAAGATGGGAAAGGTTGACACCACTCTCTTCACCAAGAAGCTTGGAAATGACTTATTTGTAATGCAAATCTATGTTGATGATATCATATTTGGGTCAACAAATCAAGATTTTTGTGAGGAGTTTGGCAAGATGATGGCAAGTGAGTTTGAGATGTCTATGATTGGAGAGCTTAGTTACTTCCTTGGTCTTCAAATCAAGCAAATAAAGAATGGCACATTTGTGAGTCAAGGCAAGTATATTAAGGACATGCTCAAGAAGTTTGGAATGGATGATAGTAAAGTTATTAGTACACCAATGGAGACAAGTGGAAGCTTGGATAGTGATGCTAGTGGCAACATGGTGGATCAAAAGATATATCGGTCTATGATTGAAAGCCTACTCTATGTGACCGCATTAAGGCCGGATGTGATGTTTAGTGTATGCATGTGTGCTAGATTCCAAGCCTCACCAAGAGAAAGTCATTTGAAAGCAACAAAGAGAATATTAAGGTACTTGAAGCATACACAAAATGTTGGATTATGGTATCCCAAACGAGCAAGATTTGAGTTGATTGGATATTCGAACTCCGATTATGCGGGATGTAAAGTTGAGAGAAAGAGCACTTCGGGCACATATCAACTATTGGAAAGATCACTTGTGTCTTGGTCATCAAAGAAGCAAAATAGTGTAGCACTTTCAACCGCCGAAGCGGAGTACATTTCAGCCGGTAGTTGTTGTGCTCAATTACTTTGGATGAAGGCTACTTTGAGTGACTTTGGAATTAAATTCAAGCAAGTGCCATTGCTATGTGACAATGAGAGTGTCGTAAAGCTTACCAACAACCCAGTTCAACATTCAAGAACAAAGCATATTGATGTCCGCCATTATTTCATAAGAGATCACCAACAAAAAGGGGACATTTGCATTGAGAGTGTGGGCATCGAAGATCAACTTGCCGATATCTTCACCAAGCCACTTGATGAGAAGAGATTTTGTAAGCTAAGGAATGAATTGAGCATACTTGATTTCTCAAATATATGTTGATGCACCCCCCCCCCCATTATATGACATGCCTCTCCTTCGAGTAAAGCAAGGTAAAGTTGATTGGCATGTCATCCATCCATTAATAAGGACTTGTTTAGTGCATCTAGTCATTTCTATCATGTCCTAGGCTCATTCATTAAAATCAAATGAATTTGATACGTGTATGGTACCACTATTACTTGTATGCTTGAAATGATCTAGTGGTAGCATATGACATGTTTGTGGGCTTGTAAACCTAGTGTTTGATCTAGAAAATAAGTTACAAATGTTTAACTCAACATGGTACAAGATAACCCTTATTTGGAGGTATGAAGAAGCTTGTCCTTGGATCAAACTGAGTTAAATATCTTTTGCAAGTAATCTAGATTGAACCAAATTGGGAAAATGATCCTCATTTCACATGGTTTCACCCCAACCTATCTATAAGTTGAGCTCACATTTTGTGCTAATTGTTGATAAAGGGGGAGAAATTCACAAAGATAGTAAGATAGAAGGAGCAAACAAATGAAATGAATTGACATTGACATTATAAGGGGATCATGACATTATAAGTAGGGGGAGCAAGCTCATAAACTTGTATGTTGCATTTAAATGTGCATTTCATATATTTGCTTGCATGGCATAAGTTCTAAATTTCAATATCCATGCTTGTGTGGTGTATGCTAGTTATATGCTTGAATGATGAAACAAAAAACTAGCATGCATAGGCTAAAGTAACTATACTTATGTTCATTTTATGGAAACAAGACTCTTGCTTGTAATGTTGATCGCATGGGGTATTCTAGTTTTTGTGTATGTATAGTTACTAATGAGGACATGACACCCATGTATATGACCATGTTTGGCACATGGTATGGAGGGGTAGGAGGCCAGCAAGGGTGTCCAAGTCAAGAAGGAGGCCTCAGGCTAATTCGGTTCAAGTTCCCAAGGTGGAGGCCCAAAGCAACTCAAGTTCGAGTCTACCTCGGCCTCCAGGACCAGTCTGCTTTAAACTGGTCACCTAGGACGCATCCTGACTCTGTTTTTGACGATCCACATATGGCTGGAAAGCTAATTTGATAAGGAAGCCAATCCCAATGGTCTCACATCAAAAGCCCTTCAGAATCAATAGGAATCATCGAAACAAGTCAGTGTCCAGAATCTGTCAGGGTGCTACGACACCGTCTTTTGGTCCGTTGGACCGTGTATCGTGTTTGGGCCCATTAGGGGGTGCATCTAGGGTAGGCGACGACCCTAAGACCTTTATAATCATACGCTACCACCGCTATTAGGTTTTGGGTTTTACTTAGATTAATCTATCAAGAATAGTTTCGCCGTTCATCGGTTTGTGAGACCCCAACTTCGTGAGATTAATCATTCATCTGCAATTTGGTTGTGTTCTTTCTTGTTCTTGCTTGTGTTCTTCATTGCACAGGCAGGGATTAGCCTTCTTGGCGAGGTCAACCTGATCCGTGACTTGGTTGATAATCAGAGGAGCTGTGGTGCTAAGATTGCACGGTTCGATCTTTCGATCCGAAGCTGAATCGGTGTGTCATTCTCCGCCACAATGATAGTTACCTCTACCTGACAGAAGATCGGGATCCCGTTCCCATTAAGTGATAATTAGAGCTAAGGTATACCATCAGGTTTATATTTTTACCCTAGTTTTGTTTTGTCTTTGTCCTATAAATCTCGAAAATTGCCCCACAAAAATATTTGTGTTAATCTTTGTTTTTTTCTTATCCTATCACCCGTTGTGCCGTTGCGATATTTTAATTTTAGTTTGCTTTATTGAATGGTCGTCCCTCGCGTGTCATCGTTTCGCCGTATTTAGGTCTCGTTCATATCTGGTTCCTGGTTCACGCTTTGAGTTTGCTGGTCAGCGTATTTTTTGCAAAAGAAGAAGTTTACTTGGTTAGAGAGTCCTATAATCTTTTTGACTCTACGTTTAAGTTTCCAGTCTGCTAATGCACTAATTAAAAACAAGGAGGCATTTTCAAAAAAAGCATAGCAGGGAGCCTGCCTCACATTTGCCAGTAACTCTACATTCAGTGCTGGAAGCTTTGGACTACCTATAACCTTGTGTTTGAGCAGCGTAGTTCAACCTATCCTGTTGCATAAAATCTTCTAGTTGTTCCTCGCCTGTAGAGTGCAGTTTGTTGTCAGGTTGAGTTGTAATATATTGCTGCAGTTTGGGTTCTCTGGTTGAAAAAAAAAGAATAAAAGGCAAAGGTGGAAAAAAAGCCGCACCCTAAAAAAGAGAAAAAAGAGCAAGAAAAAAAAGAAAGTGAAAAAAAAACAATTTAGAAGTGCTTGCATCCTTTGTGCCGAGCTCTACTGTTGTTTTCTTGAACTAGGTCCGGGACGAGTTTAGGCCAACAACATAGACTAGCTTGGGACTACTTTTCAATCTTGCAATTTCTGAATTAAATTATTGCTATTCCTTGCTACCATATTTTAAGCCTCCTATGCTCCACATATATACTTCAGATCAGTATAGATAAAGGCCCTTGCAATCTCAGTACCACTGCCTCACAGTGTGGGGGTATTAACCCCTATACCCTTACGGCTAAGCTTGGGCTAGCCCGGATCGATGGGTTCAGTCCACCCGAAAGACGACGTGCGGCCGAGTTAACCTGATCGGAGTCCCGCACAAGGAATCAAGATGGATTTGGCGACCAAGCAGGATCCTGGTCGGTTAGAATAGGAATCCTTATCCGGCTGCATATGGCAATTGTAACTGACTAGGATTAGTTTCCAGATCTGTAACCCTGCCCCCGGACTATATAAGGCGGGCAGGGGACCCCTCTAAAAAACATCTCTCATTGACATACAGCAATACAAATCAGACGCAGGACGTAGGTATTACGCCTTATTGGCGGCCGAACCTGGATAAAACCTCGTGTCTGTCTTGCGTCACCGTCTTGTTTGGGGCTTGCGCATCTGTCTGCCGATAATCTACTACCTTGGGCATACCCCTAGGTAGACTGCCGACCATATTTCGTCGACAGTGGCGCGCCAGGTAGGGGGTGTGCGTACTGCTCTCCAAGCGAACAAGATGGTCATCATCTCCGGCTCCATGGCTACGCCCAACGGCCTCACGTTCACCGTCGGCCAGATCACCTGGACCACCCGCTCCAACGACTCCATCGCCATGACCGCGGAGGAGGCGTGGATTCAGCCCGCGCCGACGACTACTTCACCCGCATCGGCTACGGCTCCGACCACGGTGAACACGGCTCCGACCACGGTGAACATGGCTCCGACCACGGTGAACACGGCTCCGACCACGATGGACCTGGCTCCGACCACGGGACACCTGGCTCCGACCACGCCTACAGCCACGCCAACAACCCGTCATCCGCTTCCCCACTACAGAGGGAAGCAGATCGACAACACCGACCTGCTCGACTCCGTTGATCGGGTCGGCATCCAACTCGCTGAAACCCTGGCTCTGGTAAGTACGATTCAAATCCAACCTAACGAGCAGGTAACAGCTCTCCACAACAGATCTATCCGACCAGCTCGGACCAGTCGTCCTGTGCGACTTGGAACAGATCTTGTGGTCGTATCAACTCCTGAGGGGCGTTTCGCTCGTCGCCGGCCAGACATCGCGACGGGTCTCCGACTCTGCGAGTATGAAGCCCCGACGGAGAACTACCAGGTCCAGCCCTACGGCCTGCAAAACGCTGCCTCCAGCTACGCGTACAACCTGCGACGCCGCTCGGATCTGCTTCCCGTACACCGATCTCGGCCGAAGTCATGCAACATCGTCAACATGGTCCGGATTGAAGATTATCAGGAAGGATCCGTCCACACCGTCCGAGAGGGTGACTCCAGCTCCTCATCCGGCATCGCGTCCAACGCATCTGTCCACACCGAGCTTCAGCGTCACGAAGATGAAGGCGTCAAATACGATCTGGATCTACCAGACCACGCCCCGGGTTTCCCCCAATTTCCGTCTTTCCCGCCAAGACGAGGGGATTTGATCCATGTTGTCAGCAACGACGAGCCGCCAGCAGTTGGCGAAACAGAACAAGAGAAGACTGCACGCGAAGCACGCAATATTGACCAGTTTAATCGCCGGCAAACCGAAGCTGAAGCAGACCAGGAGGCACGACGCATAAGGGTCCAACCGCGTGACCTCAACAATGCTTTCGACAGGGTAGGGGATAAACAAGTCTTCAAGACCCCAAGTGCCAACGTAGCCGTCGCCATGGCGACAATGCAGCGGCTGCCCAACACTCCCGAGACTCAAGTAATCCGTGATGACATACAAGCTTATCTGACGGCTGCTATGGCTCAGACCGCAGAGATGAACCAAGCCCGGGCTCCATCAGTTTCTGTCGAATCAAGCTACAGCCGTCAATACTCAAGTCGCTCACAGCCACTCAACCAACGTGGCTCGCGCAATAACGACCCATCAGACAACCGTCCAGGCGGAAACGGTGGTCGCGATGATGGTCGGGACGACAACCGCCGCCGGGAGGATAACCGCCACGACGTTCGAGGAGACAACCGCCGAGATAACCGCGACAATCGCCGCGATAACCACGGTCGCAGGGCTAATCCAGACGGCAATCGAGATCGCCGCGATGGCAATAACGATCTCCGCCATCACCTCGGTGGACGTGATCTGCGTGCTCGCATCAACCAGAGAGCCGACGATCGTGCATCCCATGAAAGCTATCGCCGTATGGAGTATGACACCGCCCACGGTCCGCCGGGTCTGAAGCAGTTCACTCCACACCTGCGCCAAGTCATATGGCCCAAGAATTTCAAGCTCGAGAAGCTTCAGAATCGTTGTTGGTCATGCAGGTCACCAATGGCTGGTTAGCTTGCTAGTGAACTATTTCGACTCTTGGCAGGAGCTCAGGCAGGCCTTCATCGACAACTTCATCGCTACTTGTGAACAACCCGGCAACAAGTACGATCTGCAACGGATCCGAGATCGAAAGGATGAACCACTACGCGAGTACGTTCGGCGTTTCTCGGAGATGCGCATCAAGGTCCCATCAATATCCGACAATGAAGCAATCGAAGCTTTCGTCACCGGCCTCCGCTTCCACGACGCCCTAAGAGACAAGCTCCTCCGGAAGAGGCCCGAATCGGTCACAGCGCTTTTGGCCACCGCCAAGAAATATGCGGACGCTGACGACGCTAAAAAGATAATCGTTGAAGAAGCAGCAAGGGTTCCACGCTCCGACCACCCTCCACACCGCGACGATTACCGTGGCAATCGTGGTCGGAGTGACAATTTTGACCGCCGCAACCAGCGCAACGACTCCCGCGACCACCGTGATCAACGTAATCAGCGGCGTAACCGCCGTGACGATTACAGGAGCAAGCGCACTCGGGAAGACGACGGCGAGGTCAATACTGTGAAAAAGGGCAGCGGACGACGAAACTACGAGGACGACTACGCCAAAGCATTGAAGGGACCCTGCCAGCTCCATCCTAAGTCGAACCACACCATGGAGAATTGCCGCGTCCTCAAAACTATCTACACGCGTCAACAGGCTCCGGATACTTCCGACAAGCCTAACGACGCGGGGGAACAGCGCAACGAGGACAACGACGACGACGATGTAGATCCTTGTCATAAATACGTCAAGCCGACTGATCGTGTGCACACCATCATCGGTGGCAAGGTGTCCATTGAGACCAAACGAGAACGCAAGCTGCTCGCCCGCGCTTGCTTGAACGTGGCAAACACCGACAACCTCCTCACCGATCCGCGGCTTCCTCCGTGGTCTCACCGTGAAATCTACTTCAGCAGGAAGGACCAATGGGCCGCCATACCCGAGCTAGGGCATTTTCCCCTGGTCCTCGATCCTTGCATCAACAAGGTTCAATTCGACAGGGTACTGATCGACGGCGGCAGCTCCATTGATATACTGTTCAAGAACAGCCTGCCTGCTCTGAAAATAGCCCAGGCGGACCTGAAGCCGTACGTGGCACAGTTCTGGGGCGTTCTCCCCGGACAGAGCTCCACACCTCTCGGGCAGATCACGCTACCGGTGCAGTTTGGGACTCCGGACCACTTCCGCACCGACTACGTCAACTTCGTGGTCGCTGATTTCGACGGCACCTACCATGCTATTCTTGGTCGACCATCGCTCACCAAGTTCATGGCCATACCTCATTACAGGTATCTGGTGCTCAAGATGACTACTGAGAAAGGAGTTTTAACCCTCAGGGGCAATGTATACGCATCTTACACCTGCGAGGACGACAGCTTCAAAATAGCAGAGGCCCACGACCTCTCTATTCGCATGGCCGAGACCATCCTCGACGCTAAGAAGACCCCCACCGACCACCTGGAGATCCCAGAGCTCGAGGCTCCGCGCAAGAACATCAGATCCAAGGAGCACAAGACGATCCAGCTGGTCGAGGGCGATCCCAGCAAAACGGCCCTCATCGGGGCCGACCTGGATCCCAAATAGGAAGACGCGCTCGTCAGGTTCTTGAGGGGCAACGTGGATGTGTTTGCATGGAGACCTTCCGACATGCCCGGTGTACCTCGGGACTTGATTGAGCACTCCTTAAATGTCAACAGCAAAGCCAAACCAATCAAGCAGAAGCTACGACGGTTCGCTCGCGACAAAAAGGAGGCGATTAGGGTAGAAGTTACACGGCTTTTGGCAGCCGGATTTATCAAAGAAGTGTATCATCCGGAATGGTTAGCCAACCCGGTTCTTGTACGCAAAAAGAATAATGAATGGAGAATGTGCGTTGATTACACTGATCTCAACAAACACTGCCCTAAGGACCCCTTTGGCTTACCTCGCATAGACGAGGTCGTAGATTCAACCGCCGGTTGCGAGCTGCTTTCCTTTCTCGATTGCTACTCTGGTTATCACCAGATCGCTCTCAAAAAGGACGACCAGATCAAGACATCTTTCATCACGCCTTTCGGCGCCTACTGCTACATGACTATGTCGTTCGGGCTCAAAAACGCCGGTGCTACCTACCAACGCGCTATACAGGCCTGCCTCAACGACGAGATAAAAGACGGCCTCATCGAGGCTTACGTCGACGATGTAGTTGTCAAAACCAAGGAAGCACATACCCTTGTTGACAATCTGGAACGCACCTTCGCAGCCCTTAATACATTCCAATGGAAATTAAACCCAAAGAAGTGCATCTTTGGTGTCCCTTCTGGCATATTGCTCGGCAACGTCGTCAGTTACGACGGCATACGCCCTAACCCGGAGAAAGTCAAAGCTGTCTTAGACATGAAGCCCCCAAAAAAGGTGAAGGATGTCCAGAAGCTCACCGGCTGCATGGCTGCTCTAAGCCGTTTCATATCAAGATTAGGAGAAAAAGGACTACCGTTCTTCAAACTGCTCAAAGCGTCCGAGAAGTTCGAGTGGTCGGAGGAAGCAGACGCTGCCTTCATGCAGCTGAAACAATACCTCACGTCACCTCCGGTACTTACTACTCCCAGAGAAGACGAAACTCTCCTACTTTACATTGCGGCAACCGATCGGGTGGTTTCCACTACACTGGTGGTCGAGCGTGACGAGCCGGGCCACGCCTACAAGGTACAGCGGCCAATTTATTTCATTAGTGAGGTACTCAACGAATCCAAGACCAGGTACCCACAGATTCAGAAACTGCTCTACGCCATACTGATAACATCCCGAAAGTTGAGACATTACTTCGACGGATATCGTGTGGTGGTCATGACCGAGTATCCTTTAGGGGACATCATTCGCAATAAGGATGCGAACGGGCGCATCGTCAAATGGGCAATGGAGCTATGCCCCCTTTCCTTGGAATTTGCAAGCCGTACTACAATCAAGTCTCAGGCACTCGTCGATTTCATCGTCGAGTGGACAGACTTAAGCACTCCCGCCTCTCCGGGATCCGACGAATTTTGGACGATGTACTTCGACGGTTCTCTCAACATTGACGGTGCGGGAGCAGGAGTTCTTTTCGTATCACCATCCAAGGAAAAGCTCCGGTACGTCCTCAGGATTTATTTCCTAGCATCTAATAATGCCGCCGAGTATGAAGCATGCCTGCATGGTCTACGCATTGCGGTTGAGCTTGGAGTTAAACGTCTCTATGTCTACGGAGATTCGGCTCTGGTCATCAACCAACTCAACAAGGACTGGGACACGACCAGTGAAAAGATGGACGCATATTGCAAATTGATAAGAAAGCTGGAAGGCAGGTTCTATGGCATCGAGTACATACACGTGGTCCGGGACAAGAACCAGGCAGCGGATGCGTTGTCAAAGTTAGGATCATCCCGAGCCAAAATCCCACATGGCGTATTCGTCCAAGACCTGCTCATGCCTTCCATTGAAGACGGAGATTCAACGATCAACAAAGTTTCAGACCAGCAATTAGTGGCTACGGTTCCGGTGCCAAGCACAATCGAGCCGCTTCCGACCACTCATGAGCCGGACTGGAGAACGCCTTTCATCAAGTACTTGACAGATGGTAGCGGTTATATCGATCGAACAGAAAATGAGCGCCTGATGCGTCGTAGTAAGCAGTATTTGCTCGTCGATGGCAAGTTATGGCGCAAAAACGCTAGGGAGGAAATCTTGATGAAATGTATAACCCAGGAGGAAGGCGAGCACCTCCTAGACCAAATCCACTCTGGCTCCTGCGGCAACCACGCGGCCTCGAGAACACTGGTCGGTAAGGCTTTCCGAGCAGGGTTCTATTGGCCGTCAGCAGTGGCCGACGCAGAGAAACTAGTCCGCCGCTGTGAGGGTTGTCAGTTCTTCTCCAAGAGAATCCATGTACCAGCACATGAGATCCAGACGATTCCAGCCTCTTGGCCCTTCGCATGTTGGGGACTAGACATGATTGGGCCTTTCAAACCAGCTCCTGGGAAATTTACGTGCGTCTTCGTGCTAATTGATAAGTTTTCTAAGTGGATAGAATACATGCCTCTGGTACAGGCATCATCAGAGAAAGCTGTCACATTCCTCAACCAGGTCATCCACCGTTTCGGCGTGCCCAACAGTATCATTACTGATCTGGGTACTCAGTTCACCGGGAACGCTTTTTGGGACTTCTGCGATGAAAGGAGCATAGTTGTAAAATACGTCTCGGTGGCGCATCCTAGAGCTAATGGACAAGTCGAGCGGGCAAATGGCATGATCTTGGATGCGTTGAAGAAGAGGATGTACAGAGAAAATGATAAAGCTCCTGGAAGATGGCTCAAGGAATTACCAGCCGTTGTCTGGGGCCTCCGAACTCAGCCCAGTCGTAACACCAGCGTCTCACCATACTTTATGGTTTACGACGCTGAGGCAGTCCTTCCACCAAATATAGCTTTCAGATCAGCACGGGTAGAGAACTTTGACGAAGGCAAGGTCGACGAAGTACGAGAGCTAGAAGTCAACAGCGCAGAAGAGAAAAGGCTTGATTCCTGCGTACGCACGGCCAAATACCTTGCTGTTTTGCGCAGGTACTACAACAAGAACGTTAAAGAGCGTTTCTTCGTGGTCGGGGACTTAGTCCTGAAGTGGAAGACGAACCAGGCTGGTGTCCACAAACTCGCAACCCCATGGGAGGGACCCTACATGATCAAGGAAGTCACACGTCCAACGTCTTACAGGTTAGCTCGTCTAGACGGCACGGACGTACCGAACTCATGGCACATCGACAAGCTTAGACGATTCTATGCTTAACTACTGAGATATGTACTCTACTTACATTTTCGATTTATTTTAATAAAGCAATTATGATTTCTCCGACCACTCTAATGTGTCACTACGAATTTTATGGATATTCTGACTTAAGCAGTACAAGCCGACCACCACTCCTTCTACGGTTTTCGGAGCAGGTCCTATCTCCGGTTCCTCCCAACACGTGCACGGGATCCGCTCTCTACGTTGCGGGTGATTGGCAGGTCCCCCCTGGTTTGACTTGTCCGTGTCCACGTGTGCACAGGTCATGTTACCTCACACTCCGACCACATGCCAACCAGGGCCGCACAAACCCCTCGGGATGATGTGTCGAGCAAAACGGTACAACTAAACCGAACGTTAACACGTTCCCACTTAGTTACACCAACAAAAAATTTCAAGCTTAAACGCGTTTTGTATAAAGCAAACAAGCTTGTAATGATATACAGTTATGTTATTACAAGCTTGCCTGAAGAGGCTCAAGTTTACAATAACACAACTATGTCCTCCTTCTACAGCTCTAAGCCTATTACATTGGCTGGTCGGCGAGCAGGGCATTTACTGCTCGTCGCCTATGATACCCTACTCGAGTCTTGAGGACTCTTGAGCTAATCAAGCTGAAGGAGATGGCCCCGCCGGTGCCTGGCTGGTCGAGACCGCAGGCTTCGTCGGTTGGCTTGCAGCCGACGGCATTTCTAGCTGACTTGTCGATGGCATACCCTGCACAGGTGTCGTCCCACCTCCGCACAGGTTAATATCGCCAATTATCTTTGACGACAAGTCCAGCTGGGCCGTCCGAAGCTCTTCGGCTTTGTCTGGGTCTATCTCCTTCGGGTACCCAGCCTCCAAGCGTTTGAGATCGATCAGGGGGTAGTGAGCACGCACCATGCTTAGCACATGGGCACCCGTGTACTCACCCGCCTCCTTCACGAAGTCTTGGAACCATCCCCATGCTTGCTTGCATCTCTCGACCAGTCCGAGCTGAGGCGTCCTTAGCTCTTCCTCTGTGAGCGCCGGGTCGATAAGGTCGAGGACGGGCACAATGCCAGTTGCCATTTCTTGGCACCGCTTGCTCCACGTGTCCCGCTCCTCGGTGGCCTTAAGGCATTGTGCTTTCCAGTCGTCACGCTCCTTGATCACGGCCTCAAGGTGCCTCTTGGCATTGACTTTCAAAACTGAAAACAGTACAAGACATCAAACGTGATGATACGACAAGGCAATGTGGGCAATTGTATGAGAAAGGTGGTCTGGAGTGCTTACTTTTCAGGTCGTCCTTCATCCTGTTAGTGTGGTCTTGGAGTTCTGACTGGCGGCGTGCCAGTTTCTCGTTGTCCTCCTTCAGGCAACCACATTCTGCAAGCGCACGGCTGTTCTCTCCCTAGAGGCGGGTCACTTCAGTTTCTAAACCTGCATTACAGCTATTACTGTCAAGAACAAAACAACACAAGTCCAGCACTTGCTATGATACGGTGAACACTTACCTGTTTTCTCCTGCTCTTTGTTTTTGAGCTGGCCGACCAGGTTTTGGTTCTGTGCTTCTTGGTTTGTCCTCTCCTGGTCGGTGGCTTCAAGTTGGCGCCGTAGGCGTTCCACTTCAGCCGTCAGCTCCTTATTGGTCTTCATGATTACTTCTATCTGGTCGAAGCACCTTTTTTGGTACCTTGCAGTTTTCATCACGTCCTGCATACAGACAAGCTACGTCAGACAGTTCGACTACACAACAGGGTCAAGGGCTAAAACCAAATATACCTGGACTTCAGTCACTAGGCGTTTGGCCGCCCGTTCAACCCTTAAGGTTTCCTCGACCTCTGGGATCTCCTCGTGCATGACCCATTCGTCGTTCCGATAGCGCGACACATATACATGTTGTCGTCTATCTTGGGGACGGCCCAGGACTTCTTCCACTTCATCCTCTTCAGCCTCCTGTTCGGGAGGCGGCAGTGGTCCGGAGTTCGCAGACTCCACGACCACCAGGGCTTTCCCACGAGCCGTCGCGTTGGCACCTTTGTTCCGGTCAACTTCTGGCTGCTGCCCCTCGGCTAGATCTAGCTCTCGTGGCGCTGTGGTATCCGCCTCATCAGGGTTTGTGCTTGGAGCACTTGTATTCTGCTCGGGGACTGGCGTCTAGTCGTCCGCCTGCTGAGTCCCAGGCGGAGTCCCTGCCATGGGCTCCTCCATGGCTGGTTGCTGAGCAGTTTGTCCCGCCGTTGTCGGAGAGGACGTTCCGCACCCAGTTAGCTGGTCGGGGCTTTCGGTGGACGCCGATCTAATACATTCAGAGACAAATTCAGAAGATAATAGCATCCAATGCAAAATGCAAAGCTTACATCAAAAATATAGATACTTACAGTTTTGACTTGCGGAAGGATGTGGCGAAGGAACGTCTCCTCGACCGCCCCTGCTCTGCTTGCTCGGCAGTTTCCACCGGGACTTGTTCAACCTCCGGTACGGGCGTCGGAGGATGATGCGGCACGTTCCCTTCGTCTGTGCTCTGTGTTGCAGTGGTCGGTGCTGTGACCACTGCTGGCACAGAGGAGCCACCCTGCTCCGACGGTCCCACCTGCCTTCTCCTCTTTCGGGGGACGAGCCGGAAAATGTCCGCATCCTCTGCTTCGTCGTCCGACTGGGGGAAGATGGCTTGACGTCGTTTGCTGGCAGCCGGACGTTTGCCAGCGGCTCTGGTCGAGGCGTCTTCTACGGTCTCAAGTACCGCCCAGTGAACGCCGTCGGTCCTAGCGCTGGTCTGGGCGGTTGGCCCAGTAGCTTGCGGCCATTCTACACCGGGGGGAGGCGACACAAACACTCCTGCCCGGTCACGGCCATTACACTGAGACACACAATGAAGGAAAAGACAGTTATTTTCTCGATGCAACATGACTGTACAGTTAAAAGGAGGCGTCATTTACCTTTGGGGGAGGGCGAGCCAGCTTGAAGGCGTGTTCAATGGCGTTCAGTGCAACGTAATTGGGATCGGCCAGGTTGAACAGCTCTCCAATCCTGGCCTTGATCTCCATCTTGTCGAGCGGCTCCTTTCTGGTCCTCGTCGGATCAGCGCCTCCTTGGTACTCGAAGCCGGGGTGAATCCTTTTCTGGCAAGGCTGAATTCTTCGGCTGATGAAGTTGCCGACAACGCTCGGGCCATCAAGCCTTCCCCACGGGATCATCCCGAGCAGTTCGGCGATCTGCTCCAAGTTCTCGGGCCTCTCCGACCAGCTGCTTTTCTTCTCTGGAATCAAGCCCACATCGCACAGAGTGATGGTGTTCGGCTCTTCATGGATGTAGAACCACTTCTTGTACCACTCGTCCAATGAGGTGTTCCAGGGGCAGTGCAGGTATTGAGCCTTCATGCCGTCGCGCAGGTTCAGGTAAACGCCTCCGGCGATCTTCGAGCCACCGCTACCTTTCTTCCGAAGACAGAATAGGTGGCGAAAGAGGTCGAAATGGGGCTGGAAGCCGCCATAAGCCTCACAGAGATGGATGAAGGTGGAGACAAGAAGAATCGAGTTGGGATGCAGATTGCAAATCCCAATCTCATAGTACAAACAGAGACCCTGAAGGAAAGGGTGCACTGGAATCCCAAAACCCCTTTTGAAGAAATCTTCAAAGACCACAATCTCACCTGGTTGTGGATCGGGGAAGCTTTCTCCTTCCGATGCACGCCATCCCGCAAGTGCCTTGTTGTGGAGCACTCCCATGGCGACGAGGTCCTCGATGGTCTGCTCGTTGCTCCGCGACTTCCACCATTCCTTCGCCATAACCCCGCCTTTCTTCTGGGCGTCTCTCTTCGCCATTAGTTCGTCCTTACGAAGTGGGTGGATGCGGGAGACCGAGGGGATTGGTGATGATTTTTGGGGAATAGGGTTCGGTAGGAGGAAGAAGAAGGTGGCGGCGGCGGATGACAATGGGGAATGGTATGAGTAACTTACCAGATCTGCATTATATAAAACAAAGAGCACCGTCGTTTCGTCCGCCCAAGAATATTGGGAGTCGTGCGCACGCGCCGCAGACGGTTGTTCACACAACCTCGAAATCTGCGCCAATAAACGCGCTCCTTCGTTAACAGTGTACGCGCCTCTTCGTTGATGGTGTAAGGGGGCCCACACTGACACACCTTAATACAGGTGTCAACCGACTGTTTGCAAAAAAAAAAAAAAAGAGAAGACAGAATGACGTACTATACCTATTTACTTTTTTGACCAGACGTGTCAGACTGGCCTTGGCAGAGAATAGAGAAAAGTACGCAAAATAATAGTACAAGCAGCGCAAGTGATCTTGGATACTGCCCAGACCACTATTGTGCTTGGATACTGCCCAGACCACCTTTGTGCTCGGAGATCGCTCCGACCACGGCCGTGCTCGGGGACTGCCCCGACCACTGCTTGAATAATGATTCTCCTTGGCTACATGTGATCTGTAGTCACATACAGTTAAGAGAGTTTTCCCTGGACCTTGCTACAAGGCTCATCCTTCGCCTTCCAGCAAGCTCGGGGATTACGTCGATACGATGCACCTGCCGGTGTATTTTGTTTTACTTGTACGGCAATTGGATTCTTAACAACAGCGGAATTTCTTTTTTAGACCCTGGCACCACGTGCCTGCGTCACCTACTACCAGGCTCGGGGACTAAGTGGGCACACTTCACCTTGTGGTGAATGTGTTTGTTTAAATCGACCCCTGTGTTTCGAATGATTATAAGGATTATTAGTATGCTCGGGGACTGCCCCGACCACTGATTGAATAATGGTTCTCCTTGGCTACATGTGATTTGTACTCATATACAGTTAAGAGAGTTTTCTTTTAGACCTTGCTACAAGGCTCATACTTAGCCTTCCAGCAAGCTCGGGGACTAAGTGGGCATACTTCACCTTGCGGTGAATGTGTTTGTTTTTCGACCCCTACGCTTCTGTTGTTTAAGGATGCTATGCTTCAAGACCACTTACATTTCTTTTCAGAAATACAAGTGGGCACACTTCTCAGGACAGAAATCTTTTTCTTTTTTCTTAAGAGCACCATACATTCTTTGGACAACCTACTTCTCCGGTGATGACGGTGGTCGGAGGCATCAAGGATTCAAGCCTCGCTTGTCGGAGAAGGTTAAAATGGCGTGTCGCAGCATAATACATGATGCTCGGGGACTAGCTGTGGGGGTATTAACCCCTATACCCTTACGGCTAAGCTTGGGCTGGCCCGGATCGATGGGTTCAGTCCACCCGAAAGACGACGTGTGGCCCAGTTAACCTGATCGGAGTCCCGCACAAGGAATCAAGATGGATTTGGCGACCAAGCAGGATCCTGGTCGGTTAGAATAGGAATCCTTATCCGGCTGTATATGGCAATTGTAACTGACTAGGATTAGTTTCCAGATCTGTAACCCTGCCCCCGGACTATATAAGGCGGGCAGGGGACCCCTCTAAAAAACATCTCTCATTGACATACAGCAATACAAATCAGACGCAGGACGTAGGTATTACGCCTTATTGGCGGCCGAACCTGGATAAAACCTCGTGTCTGTCTTGCGTCACCGTCTTGTTTGGGGCTTGCGCATCTGTCTGCCGATAATCTACTACCTTGGGCATACCCCTAGGTAGACTGCCGACCATATTTTGTCGACACACAGGTATCATGAACCAGCCACCGGTTGTACCATCCACTGCTTGCGTTGGTAAGAACTTTGTAAGAGCTTGGTAAGACGCTTCCACTTGCTGTGAAAAGTGACACCACAGCAACCACATAGTCATTTGATAGGGATAATACTTTTGTGTTGTCTTTTGCTGTCTTCTAACAATGACCGGTTGTTCGTATCCACCGACTTATGATTGTATAGGTGCTGATGAGTACATGAAGTGGAAAATTGCCATAGATAATATATTTGCTACTCGCTTTATGTGTCCAAGGAGGAAGGTAAAAATGCAGCTAGTGTTTTGCGACATTCTGCTTTATCTTGGTGGGAGTCTTTAGATCCTTCTGATAAACCTCAAACTTGGAATTATATGAAACTCCTTATACGAGAAACCTTTGTTAATCCACCTCCTATTTTGACTTCATATGCTAAGGTGCACCATTTAGAGGAAGAGTCTGTTGTTATTCCTCTTGCTATGACTAACCTTCTACAGGATAATGTCCATAAGCGAGAGGCTGACATGGAAGAAAATGAGGAGCTCACAACCTCATATGCAAATTCAGAACCATCACTTCACAATGCACCTATTACTCCTGTTGAGAACACAGGTAATGCTCTTGGTGCTACACTCATGGAAGGTGAGAAATGTTTTAATGTACTAAATTTTTCCACAAACTATGCTATCATAGAGCAATTGTTAGTGGAACCCTCTCTTGATTTATCTCTGTCCCATGATAATCTGCTTGAAGTTCCTTGTGATAAAGATGAATTGGTTGATGATGCTTCAGTTTTACATGTTTTGGAACCAGTCACTTGTGCTGAAAATAAACATGTTATTCATATTGCTAATAAAATGGATGAGTTCAAACTGTTGTCTTCTTTACATACTTTGGGTTACATTGAATTTAATGTTTTGTGTAACTTAGATTGTTTGGAGGAGAGCCTTTTTAAATATGTTGATTTGCCTTGGTTTTCTAAACACACATATCATATTATTGGCAAATATAACAACAAGGGACAATATATGATACATCGAGTATACATTCGTAGTAATATGAACTTTCCTTTTGTTGTACAAGATTATGATCGTTTAGAGGGCAACCATAATAATACAAACATTTTCTCATGTTTCTCAAAGAAACAAGTTCACTTCCAAGAAGGGGAACATTGTTGGTTACTACCTATGTCTGTAAGATCATCTATTCCTGCATTGTCTTTGGTTAGTTCTAATCTTTTGCAGGATAGTGTTGACATACATCATGTGCATTCGGATCATGGAGTTTACATGCTTGCTAAAATTTCTTGGAAACATGGTCATGTTCCTTCTCACACTTATTTCAGTTCCCTTTGTCTTTGCAACCCCGTTCTCCTTTATGTTGTGCAGGATCAGTTTCGAGCACAATCGACGCTGAGGATGACTTTTCGTCAAGAAGGGGAGGATGATGAGGACATGACACCCATGCATATGACCATGTTTGGCACATGGCATGGAAGGGTAGGAGGCCAGCAAGGGTGTCCAAGTCAAGAAGGAGGCCCGAGGCTAATTCGGTTCGAGTCCCCGAGGTGGAGGCCCAAATCAACTCAAGTTCGAGTTTGTCTCGACCTTCAGGACCAGTCTGCCTTAAACTGGTCACCCAGGAAGCATCTGGACTCTGTTTTTGATGATCCACATATGGTTGGAAAGCTAATTTGACAAGGAAGCCAATACAAGTGGTCTCACATCAAAATCCCTTCAGAATCAACGGGAATCATCAAAACAAGTTAGTATCCAGAATCTACCAGGGTGCTACGACACCGTCTTTTAGTCCGTTGGACCGTGTATCATGTTTGGGCCCATTAGAGGGTGCGTCTAGGGTAGGCGATGACCCTAAGACCTTTATAATCATACGCCGTTGACGCTATTAGGTTTTAGGTTTTGCTTAGATTAATCTGTCAAGAACAGTTTTGCTGTTCATCGGTTTGTGAGACCCCAACTTTGTGAGATTAATCATTCATCTACAATTTGGTTGTGTTCTTTCTTGTTCTTGCTTGTGTTCTTCGTTGCGTAGGGAGGGATTAGCCTTCTTGGCGAGGTCAACCTGATCTGTGACTTGGTTGATAACCAGAGGAGCTATGGTGCTAAGATTGCAGGGTTTGATCTTTCGATCTGAAGCCAGATCGGTGTGTCATTCTCTGCCACAACGATAGTTACCTCTACCTAACAAAAGATCAGGATCCTGTCCCCGTTAGTTACTAATGGTGCTAAGGATGGTATATTGGTGCACTCTGATTGGTATCACACTTCAAAGGTCCATCTCTTATACCTTAGCATCATACGGTAGAAATTATCTCCTATATTTCCTATCTAAGCATATGTGCAAGCTACAATCCAAACTCTTAGCACATATGTAGGGGGAGCAATTGCTACCATTTGGGATTCATGAAACTTGTCCATATCCTTTACACATGGTAAATATTCTTGGGCAAGCAACATAGATTCAATTAAATCTCAATTCATATCTTTGTGTAAGGGTTGTCATCAATTATCAAAAAGGGGAGATTGAAAGCTCTAATTTAGTTTTGGTTAATTGATAAAACCCTAAGTGCTAAAATAGTTTATCAAAGTGATTATAAGATAGGTAGTGCTACTCCAAGTGATGAAGCAATGGCGAAGATCATGACGATGATGATGGCATGGTGATGATCAAATGCTTAAACTTGAAAAGAAGAAAGAGAAAAACAAAAGGCTCAAGGCAAAGGTATAAATAGTAGGAGCCATTTTATTTCCATGATCAAGACACTTAGTAAGTGTGATCACATTTAGGTTAGATAGCCGTACTATTAAGAGGTGTAAAACTTGTATTAAAATACGGTTATCAAAGTGCCACTAGATGCTCTAACTCATTGCATATGCATTTAGGATCTAGTGGAGTGCTAACACCCTTAAAAATGCTTGTGAAAATATGCTAACACATGTGCACAAGGTGATACACTTAGTGGTTGGCATATTTGAGCAAGGGTTAGAAACTTCATCAGCGCCCTATACAGAAAAGACAGGGGTTCACAAAGTGACCGGACGCTGGTGGAGCAGTGACCGGACGCTGGGTTCAGAGTCCGGTCAGTAGCAGCTGTAAGCATGCGTCTTGGTCCTATGACCAGACGCTGGCGTGAAGAGTGATCGGACGCTGGCTGGATGTACGTTGATGGCACAGAGGAAACGTTGAGTGACCGGACACTTGGTGAGTCTGGTCGAGCATGATCGGACGTGTTCGGTCGTGAAATTTCACGTTTGGAACCTTACTAGAAACGACTGGATGTTGGGATCCTACGTCCGGTCACTTTCTAACTGATGCGTCCGGTCATCACTTGACCATTGAGATCAGGCCATCAGCGTTTGAAGCCGATGTCACATGGCGAGCATCGAGCGACCAGACGCTGGGGTCCTACGTCCGGTCGAACTGACCGGAGCGTCCGGTCACCCCGTGTTGTGCCCAGTGAAGGGGTACAACGGCTCTATTTTGTGGGGGCTTCTATTTAAGCCCCATGGCCGGCTCAAGCTCACTCTCTTGGCCATTTGCATTGACATAGCAACTTTGTGAGCTTAGCCAAAGCCCTCCCACTCATCTCCATCATTGTGAGATTGGGAGAGAATCCAAGTGTATTGCTTGAGTGATTGCATCCAGTGGCACTTGGCATTCGTGTTTTGCTGTGGGATTCACTTATTACTCTTAGTGGTTGCCGCCACCTAGACGGCTTGGAGCAGCAAGGATTGTTGAGCGGAGGTTGATGATTGTCTCTGGCTCCGATCGTGGTGATTGTGAGGGGTCTTGTGCCTTCCCCGGTGGAGAGCCAAAAGGTAACTCTAGTGGATTGCGTGTGTTATTGAGTTACCTCACTTGAGGGTAGGTTCTTGCAGTGTCCAATTGTGTGGACAAGGTTTGTGCAACACCTCTTAGCCGCCGAACCACCAAGTGTTGGTCGACATAATGGGGACTAGCGTGCTGGTAAGCACGTGAACCTCGGGAGAAAAATTGGTTGTCTCTTTCCCTTTGGTATTCTCCTGGTGATTGATTTTGTATTCATCTTGTGATTGGTTCACTCCCTTACATGGCGGTATACTTACCCAACTCACTCATTTATATTCTTGCAACCTAGTTGTGGCAAGCTCTTTAGTGTAATTAGATTTGAGAGCTTGCTTTGTTATTTTAAGTTCATCTAGTGGAGTGCTTTAGAGTAGCAAGATTGAGAGCTCCTAGTGAGTAGTAACATTGCAAGTTGTGTGCCTAGTAATCATTGTAACTAGAATTGTTGGATAGGTGGCTTGCAACCCTTATAAAGCTAGAGCAAGTTTGCATTTCGCTATTTGTCATACTAATCAAATAGGCAACCCTTGTAAGTTGATTTGTAGATTTTAAATAGGCTATTCACCCCCCCCCTCTAGCCATATTAGGACCTTTCACCCTCCCCCTCTGCGGTGTCAGGTTCAACACCTTCTCTCTTCCCTCTCTGTCTCTCTTGTTCTACATGTATTAGGATGAACTGCATCCTTTATCCTATATAGAATCACTCTACCAGCTAGATCTATGATCCTAGTGATCCTACAGCATTAACAATGGTACCAGAGCCATCGGTTTCTAGGGTTTTTATATCTAGAATGGGTAAACCGATTAGAAAAGGAAGTAGAAGGTTAGATCCAATGTGGGTCTAACAAGAACAGACGGTTCGGTTGAACCCTAACCCTAACTGGGTTAAGGAAAGGAGAAAAAGAAGAGGGTTTTGGCCTTAAGAACGTAAGAGCTGAACCCTAAACCCATAAAAGACTTCACGGGGAAGATAAACAGTGAAACTCTAACCCTAACTTCGATCCTCATCCCAAATCGGTTGAATCCGAGCACCGACATAGAAGCAAATCCGAAGAGGAAGACGGGGAAGGGGTGGCCTACCTCGCCGCTGCGCAGCGCTACTGCTTCGCCGGTGCGTGGGGAAAAGAACACCGAGCTGGGGGCGTTGCTCGCCAGGCTCTAGCCAAAGAGGCACCACAGCCAGGCTGCTCGACGGTAGCGCGCTCACCCACTAGGGAGCGTGCACGCCAGCGAGGGGGCCGACAACGGTGTAGGGGCTTTCTACTCGCTCTCATCGCCGTTTTGCCCGCTCCACTCACTCGGTTGCCGCTGTCGCTGTGCTGAGGAGAGAGGCGAAGAGAGAGAAAGGGCATAGATGAATGATGCTAGGGTTTTCAAGGGAGCTGCTGCGGTCGGCGTTTTGATTATGCGACGTGCGTGGATGGCCGTCGGATTGGCGTGGACGGTCGAGATCGGTCGGGCCGTTTCACGGCCCAGGTGGGCGCGCGTGGCTGCGCAGCTTTGCCGGCCAAGGCCCAGGTTGTGGCCTGGGTGCGGGCAGCGCACGTGGAAGAGAGGCAGGCCGGGCCGAATTCCCGGTTGGGCCGAATGAACAGTGATGAATTAAATCAATTTTTTTGTTTTTTCTTTTTCCAGTAAATGTTTATTTCCTGGAAAATGGATAAATGGCTTAAAGAAAATAGAAAAGAGAATTTTCCTGTGGGTAAAATTCACAAAATTGAGATTATTTTTCCGCTACGTATTTAATGATGTTATTTTCATTATTAAATTTGAACCAACGAAGAATTCAATTTTGAAAATGGATATGTTTTAATTAATTGTAATGTTGTTATTATTCTGACCAACGTTGATTAATGGCAATATTATGATGAGTTTTTTGTCATGCATTAATTCTATTTTTGCCCAACGGTGATGTAGATTTAATGTATAAACAGTTATATGTTTTAATTTTGACCAACGTTAGAATCAAGGCATACAATTGTTGTCATTATTTATGTTCTCACACTATATGAATTGTGTTTTTAGGCGGATACAACTTGATGGGTTGTATCAAAGAGATCCCCACTCTCAAAGGTGATAACTACATGGAGTGAAAGAAAAAGATTGACCTAGCCTTCATCTTGGCTGAGGTGGACTGGGTAGTCACCACACCGTGTCCCACAGAGCCTGTGGCACCGCTGAGGGAGACAAACGAGGCTGATACTGCTTGAGCAACCAAAGAGAGGGATTTTACATCCCAAAGAATGTCCTATGACCTTGAGCATAGGAAGTGGGTCACTACCAACAAGCAATGTTTGGCTATGATAAAGAACACGATTGAGCCTACAATTGTGGGCTCAATCCTAGAGTGTGACACCATTACTGAGTACCTCGAAAGAATAAAGAGTCAGTTCACTGGCTCTTCAAAGATATATGCTACCCAGCTGATAAAGCAGCTGGTGACAGAGAGGTACTCAGGTAATGGTGGCATAAGAGAGCACATACTAAGGATGAGCAATTTGGCATCCAAGCTAAAACCAATGGATCTGGCTCTCAAAGAAGAGTTCCTTATCCATCTGATTTTTGCTTCCTTGGCAAAAGAGTTTGACACTTTTGTTGTCAACTACAACATACAACCCGAGAAGTGGGACATGAAGAGGCTCATGGCTATGTGTATGCAAGAGGAGGAGAGAATGAAAGCTGCTAATGGTGGCTCTATCAATTATTTGAAAGACAATAAGAAAAAGAATAATAATACTAACTCCTCATCAAAGTCAAAGGGAAAGGGTCCCATGCTGCATCAGCCTCAGTAGAACAAGTTCATAGTAGAGAAAGACCAGTGTCTCTATTGTAAGAAGACGGGACATTATAAGAAAGATTGTCCTGATTACTTAAAGATGATCATGGCAAAGAAAGGTGAGAACATTATTACGTTCATAAATGAATCCCTGTATGTACAGTATTCGAAATCTACTTGGTGGATTGACTCAGGTGCAACTGTTCATGTTGCTAATTCTTTATAGGGATTCCGTTCGACGACGACTACGCAAAGAAGCGAAAGACACGTTAAAGTTGCAAATGGAGTCCGAGTAGAAGTTGAAGCCGTTGGTGATCTTTCTCTAGAGCTTGCTGATGGTTTTAAACTTATACTTAGAGATGTTCTTTATGTTCCCTCATTACAGAGGAACTTGATTAGTGTTTCATGTTTGGACAATGATGGATATGATTGCCATTTTGGAAATGGCAAATGTAAAATAACATTTAATAATACATGTGTTGGTCTTGCTATCTTACAAAATGAGCTTTATTTGTTATCACTATGTGATGATGTGAATGTTGTATATGATGATGAGAATGTTGCGTGTGACAATGTGAATGTATCCTCATCTGCGGATGTAAATAGAAAATGAAAAAGAGCTCACGATGCATTGTCGAAATTATGGCACTGTCGTTTATGCCATATTTTGAGGGGGAGAATAGAAAGACTAGTTAAGAATGATATTCATCCTCCATTAGAGCTCTCAGATTTAGAACAATGTAGAGAATGCATTAAAGGAAAGTATATAAAGAAAATTAAGAAAGATGTCAATCGAAGTGCAGGAATTCTACAGATTATTCACACAGACATGAGTGGTCCATTTCCTGTAAAGAGTGTGGATGGTTATGATTCATTCATAACATTCACAGATGATTACTCCTATTATGGCTACATTTATCCAATCAAAGAAAGAACAGAAGCATTGGATAAATTTAAGATATTTAAGGCAGAAGTTGAAAACCAACACAATTTAAAGATTAAGATAGTTAGGTCTGACTGTGAGGGGAGTTCTACGGTCGGCATACCCCATATGGACAAGTTCCTAGACCTTTTGCAAGGTTCTTACAAGAGAATGGCATAGTAGCCTAGTATTCTACACCGAGCGAACCTCAGCAGAATGGAGTAGCTAAAAGACGCAATCGTACCCTGATGGATATGGTGCGCAGTATGATAAGTTACTCCGCCTTACCATTGAGTCTGTGGATGGAGGCGTTAAAAACCACCATTCATATTCTCAATAGAGTACCAAGTAAGTCGGTGCCCAAAACACTGTATGAGTTATGGACAGGAAGAGTACCCTCACTAAATCACTTACGTGTGTGGGAGAGTCCTGCTGAGGCTAAAGTATTTAACCCAAACATTGGGAAACTAGATCCCAAAATAGTAAGTTGTCATTTCATTGGCTACCTAGAAAAGTCAAAAGGTTTTTCATTTCTACTGTCCAGACAGACATACAAAGTTCGTGAAAATGAGACACGTTGTCTTCCTAGAGGATGAAATGATGAGGGGAAGCATGGTAGCTCGAGAAATTGACCTTGAAGAGAAGCGGGTGTATGCGCCCACTCCAATGATTCATGAGCCATTTTTCTCATTACCTGCTGTCGCTGCACCAAGAGTACAAGATACTATGGTGCCAACACTTATTGTTATTCCGCCTGTGGCAACAATGAATGATGATGAGGAACCTGTTCTTCAGGATCCTATAGAACCTATTGCCACAAATGAGGGAGAGCAACAATAGCCTCAATCAGAAGATGTGCCAAATGTGGAGGCCCCTAGAAGGTCTCAAAGAGTTAGAAAATCAACTATTCCTGCTAATTATGAAGTGTACAACACTGAGCAATTTCAAATGGGGGATGATCCCACCTCAATTGAAGAAGCCATGAGAAGTGATCATTCATCAAAGTGGTTGGAGGCCATGGAAAATGAAATGAAATCTATGAATGCCAATAAAGCTTGGGATTTGGAGATAATTCCTAAAGAAGCCAAAACAGTAGGCTATAAATGGGTCTACAAAACAAAATTTGACTCTCAAGGAAATATAGAGAGATATAAAGCATGGCTTGTGGCAAAAGGCTTTACGCAAAGAGAAGGGATTGATTACAATGAGACCTTTTTTCTAGTCTCATGTAAGGATTCCTTCAGATTTATAATGGCATTAGTGGCACATTATGATTTAGAATTACATCAGATGGATGTAAAGATGACATTTCTCAATGGAGACTTGAAGGAAAATGTTTACATGGCACAACCAAAAGGTTTTGTCATGAAAGGAAAAGGTCGAATGGGTTGCCGCCTAAAGAAATCCATTTATGGATTAAAACAAGCTTCAAGACAGTGGTACTTGAAGTTTGATCAGACAATAAGGAATTTTAGGTTTAAAGAGAATGTTGAGGACAATTGTGTCTATGCAAAGTTTAAGAATGGGAAGTTTATCTTCCTTGTCCTGTATGTGGACGACATCTTACTTGCTAGTAATGATGTCAGTCTACTACTGGAGACAAATAAGTTTTTGTCCTCAAAATTTGATATGAAAGATCTTAGTGAAGCCTCATTCGTTCTAGGGATCGAGATTCACCGAGATAGAAGTAAAGGGGTATTAGGACTGTCACAAAAGGCATACATAGAAAGAATCTTAAAGAAATTCAGTATGCACAAATGTAGTCCCTCACCTGCTCCTATAGTCAAGGGCGATAGATATGGGGATTTTCAATGCCCTAGGAACCAATATGAGATCGATTAAATGAAAGTGGTTCCATATGCTTCAGCTGTCGAAAGCTTGCAATATGCTCAAGTATGTACACACCCTGACTTGGCATTTGTTACCGGGTTACTTGGTAGATTCCAGAGCAATCCTAGAACAGAACACTAGAAATTAGTAAAGAAAGTCTTGCGTTATTTGCAAGGAACGAAAGGCCTTATGATGACGTATAGAAGATTTGATTTACTCCATATAGTGGGATATTCATATTCTGATTATGTGGGAGATGATAGAAAATTCACGTCTGGATATGTATTCACTCTCGCAGGGAAGCTATTTCATGGAAAAGCTAAAAGCAAACCGTCACTACATCATCCACAATGTATGCTGAGTTTGTAGCGTGTTATGAGGCAACGGGGTAGGTGAACTGGCTAAAGAAGTTCATACCTGGTTTGAAGGTGGTTGACGACATCTATAGACCACTTAAGTTATACTACGATAATAATCTGGCAGTACAGTATGCTCACAACAATAAGTCAAGTTGTGCTACCAAACACATTGACATAAAGTATTATGTTGTGAAAGATAAAGTTTGGGATCATGTCATAAGTCTTGAACATATAAGTACTAAAAAGATGCTCGTGGATCCGCTTACAAAAGGCTTACCATCCAACGTGTTCAGAGAACATGTAGCCAGCATGGGTTTAAAGGAAAGCCTATAATTCCTAGACAAAAGAAGACCCAAAGATAACTATCTATTTCAGAACAGAGTGGTGTATTGTAGCTGTTAAATCTATCAGCAATGGACCGTGACGATGAGACATGCTCTATGCACTAATCTGTACTGGAATGAACAAAAGTAAATGATATGAAAATGAAAGATGGAAGGAGATCAAGGGAGAGATTGTTAGATTGATCTCTAATTCTAAATAGACCTAATGGCCCAGTTCGTCCTTTGATTCGCACCCTGATCGGGGGCGCCAATCCCACCATGGCTGGAGGGCCCTGTCGACAAAATATGGTCGGCAGTCTACCTAGGGGTATGCCCAAGGTAGTAGATTGTCGGTAGACAGATGCGCAAGCCACAAACAAGATGGTGACGCAAGACAGGCATGAGGTTTTATCCAAGTTCGGCCGCCAAGAAGGCATAATACCTATGTCCTGCGTCTGATTGTATTGTCGTATGTCAATGAGAGATCTTTTTTACAGGGGTCCCCTGCCCGCCTTATATAGTCCGAGGGGCAGGGTTACAGATCTAGAAACTAATCCTAGCCAGTTACAATTGCCATAGATGGCCGGATAAGGATTCCTATTCTAACCGACCAGGATCTTGCTTGATCTCCAAATCTACCTTGACTCCTTGCATGGGATTCTGAACAGGTTGGCTAGGCCACGCGTCATCTTCTAGTGGACCGAACCCCCTGATCCGGGCCGGCCCAAGCCTAGCCATAAGGGTATAGGGGTTAATACCCCCACAGCTAGTCCCCGAGCACCATGTATTATGCTGTGACACGTCGTTCGATCTCCTTCGACTAATGTGATCTGTCTTCATGTCATCTCCAACTGATTGAAATATTGACCAATCGAATGTGCCAGCATTCTAGTCAGAACAAAGAGCAGTAGACCACAATTATAGCCGAAGATTCCGGTTGTCCAAAGAATGCATGGTGCTCTTAAAGAAAAAAGAAAAAGATTTCTTTCCTTATCAAGTGTGCCCACTTGTATTTCTGAAAAGAAATGTAAGTGACCCTTAGAAAGTAGTAATTCTAGCAATCAGTCAAAGCGTAGGGGTCGATAAAATAAACACATTCACCACAAGGTGAAGTGTGCCCACTTAGTCCCTAAGCCTAGTAGTAGGTGACGTAGGCACGTGGTGCTAGGGTCTAAAAAGAATTTCCACTGAAGTTAAGAATCCAATCGTCGTACAAGCAATACGAGATGCATCGGTAGGTGCGTCGTACCGATGTAGTCCCCGAGCTTGCTGGAAGACGAAGTATAAGCCTTGTAGCAAGGTCCAAATAAATGCCTCTCGACTGTATGTGAGCACAAATCACATGTAGCCGAGGAGAGCGGTCTCCGAGCAGTGGTCGGAACAGTCCTTGAGCATGGTAGTGGTCGGAACAGTCCCCGAGCACGGTAGTGGTTAGAGCAGTCCCCGAGCACAACAGTGGTCAAAGCAGTCCCTGAGTACCATAGTGGTCTGGACAGTCCTCGAGCACGATAGTGGTCTGGACAGTCCCCGAGCACGGTAGTGGTCTAGGCAGTCCCCGAGCACGATAGTGGTCTGGACCATCCCTAAGCACGGTGATGGTCTGGGCAGTCCCCGAGCACGATAGTGGTCTGGACCATCCCTGAGCACAAGACGTGCGGTGAAGAACCAAATGCCACTTGTACTATTATTTGGTGTATTTATTTATCTTCTTACTCTATCAAGTCCAATCTAACATGTCTGGTCAAAAGAGTAGATGGGTATAGCATGTCATACTGCCTTCTTGTCCTTTCAAGCAAATAGTCACTTGGCACCTGTAAGGAGTTGCGTCAGTGTGGGCCCTCTCACACTGGTAATGAAGAGGCGCATACACTAATAACGAAGAGGCGCATATATTGGCATAGATCTCGAGGTTGTGAAAACAACCATCTGTGGAGCGTGCGCACGTCTCCCAAGAATCTCAGGCAGACGAAACGGCAGAACTCTTGGTTAAATATAGTATAGAATTGGTAAGTTACTTTTTACCAAGCCCCATTACCATTCGTCGCCGCAGCCTTCTTCTTCCTCTTGCCAACCCTAATACCTCTGAAATCATCACCAATCACTCCTCCATCGTATCCGCTTTCATCAGCAAGGCTAGATTCATGGCGAAAAGTGACGCCCAGAAGAAAGCCAGAGTCATGGTGAAGGAGTGGTGGAAGTCAAGAAGCAACGAGTAGACCATCGAAGACCTCGTCATCATGGGAGTACTCCACAACAAGGAACTCGCAGGATAGCGCACGTCGGAGGGCGAGGGGTAACCCGATCCACAACCAGGTGAGATTGTGATTTTCGAAGATTTCTTCAAGCGGGGTTTTAGGGTTCCAGTGCACCCTTTCCTTTAGGGGCTCTGTTTGTATTACGAGATTGGGATTTGCAATCTGCATCCCAACTCGATTCTTCTTGTCTCCACTTTCATTCATCTTTGCGAAGCATATGGCGGCTTCCAGCCCCATTTTGACTTCTTTTGCCATCTTTTCTGTCTGTGAAAGAAAGGAAGCGGCGGCTCAAAGATAGTCAGAGGTGTGTACCTCAACCTTTGTGATGGGATGAAGTCCCAGTACCTGCACTGCCCTTGGAACACGTTGTTTGATGACTGGTTCAAGAAGTGGTTCTACATCCATGAAGAGCCAAACACGATCACACTGTGCGACGTGGGGTTCATTCCAGAGAAGAGGACCAGCTAGTCGGAGAAGCCCGAGCACCTGGAACAGATCCCAGAACTACTTGGGATGATCCCGTGGACGAAACTAGATGGTCCGAGCATGGTCGGGAACTTCATCAGCCAAAGGATCCAGCCCTGCCAGAGGAGGGTACATCCTAGCTACGAGTACCAAGGTAGTGCAGACCCAACGTGGACAAGGCAAGAGGCGCTTGACAAGATCGAAGTCAGAGCCAGAATTGGGGAGCTATTTAACTTAGCTGATCCAAATTATGTCAGATTGAGCGACATCGAGCACGCTTTCAAGCTCGCCCAACCTCCCCCAAAGGTAAATCATCCTGCCTTGTACCCATAGTTTTATGTTGTAAGAGAAAATTATTGTGTTATCTACTTTGTGTTTCCTAGATTAATGGCTGGGATAGAGCAACAGTGTTCATGTCTCCACCCCCTGGTGTAGATTGGCAGCAAGTTGCCGGCCCAACTGCCCAGACCAGCGCCGGGATCGAAGACGTCGACTGGGCCATGCTCGGAGTTGGGGAGGAGGCAGCGGCCAAAGCTGCTGGTAAGCGGCCGGCGACCAGCAAGTGTCGTCAAGCGATCTTTACTCTATCAAACGATGACACAGAGGATGCAGACATCTTTCAACTCATCCCTCGAAAGAGGAGGAGGCAACTGGAGTCGACAGAGCAAGGTGGCTCCTCCATGCCGGTGGGACCCACATCACCGACCACTGCAGCGCAGAGGACAAGCGACGAAGGGGTCAAGCACCAAGCCCTGGCGTCAGCGCTGGATGTAGAGGGAGACCAGGTGTCACCCACACAACATGTGGATCAAGCACGGCTGAAGAGACGTGCCTTTGCCACATCATTCCATGCTTCCAACATGTAAGTATTTGTAACTTTGATGTAAGCTTGCAATTTTTATTGACTATGGTTGCCTTCTGAACTTATCTTGGATGTACTAGGTCGGCGTCCACCGAAAATCTAGATCAACTAGCCAAGAGCGGCATGGCTCCGGTAGCAATTGCAGAGAAGACTATGCAACAGCCGTCCAAGGAGGTACCCATAGCAAAAAAACCATTGGAGCCTCAGCCCACCAGCAGTCAGACAACAGTCCCCGAGCAGGGGGTCGAGGGAAGAGCCGAACCAAACACAAATGCTCCGAGCACCAACCCTGCGGGGGATGATACCTTAGCACCAAGGGTAACGGGTAAGACCGAGGAGCAGCAGATGGAGGTGAGAGCATAGAGCATGTTTGTCAATGCTATAGCTCGTGGGAAGGCCATAGTGATCGCAGAAGCTGCTAACTCCAGACCAGCACCGATACCAGAAGAAGAGGTCGAAGAGGACAAAGTAGAAGAGGTCCTGGGCCATCCACAGGACAGATGACAACATGTATATGTGTCGTGCTGGCGGAACAACCAATGGGTTGTTCATGAGGAAATCCTAGAGGTCGAAGAGACCATGAAAGTTGAACGGGCGGTGAAATGACTGGTGACGGAAGTCTAGGTATGCTTTGCTTGACCACGTGATCTTGGCATCTAGTCATACTGTCTTACTTAGCCTTTTGCACGCAGGACTTAATGAAGACCGCAAGGTATCATAAGAAATGCTTTGACCAGATTGAGGGCATCACAGCAAGCAATAAAGAACTGACGGCCGAAGTGGAACGCTTGCGCCACCAACTTGAAGCCGCCAACCATCAAAGGATAGAGCAAGAGTCCCAGAACCAGAACCTAGTCGTCCAGCTCAGTAACAAAGAGTAGGAGTTAACAAGTAAGTAGTCACTTTATCACAATGAGTGCATGACAAGTGTTGTTGCATTGCTGGTAGTAACAGCTGTAGTGTAGGCTTACAAGCTGAGGTGGTCCATCTCTGAGAGGAGAATAGTCATGCGGTCGTAGAGTGTGATCACCTGAAGGAGGACAACAGGAAACTAGTGCACGACTAGTCGCAGCTCTAGGACCACATGACCAAGATGAAAGAGGAACTAAAAAGTAAGTGTTCTAGACCTATTTGCTCACTGTTGTTGCCCGCCTTATCTTGTCGTGGTATGACGTTTTAATGTCTTGTGCGGTTTGCAGTTTTAAAAGTCAATGCCAAGAAGCATCTGGAGGCCGTGATAAAAGATCGTGACGGCTGGAAGGCACGGTGCCAAGAGATCTCTGAGGATTGGGACACATGAAAGAATTGGTGCCAGGAAGTGGCAACGAGCATTCTGCCAGTCCTCAACCTTATCGATCCAGCGCTTATAGAGGGCGTGCCAAGGATAGCTCAGACTGGTCAATAGATGCCAAAAGGCATGGGGATGGTTCCAAGAGTTCGTGAAGGAGGTAGGTGAGTACACAGGCGCACATGTGCTAAGCATGGTGCGTGCTCACTACCCCTTGATCGATCTCAAACGCCTAGAAGCTGGATACCCAAAGGAGGTAGATCCAGACAAGGCTGAGGAGCTTTGGATGACCCAGCTGGACTTGTCGACAAGAATAATTGGTGACATTAATCTGTGTGGAGGCGAGATAGCACCAGTATAGGGTATGCCATCAACAAGTCAGCTGGAAGCGCCATCAGTTTTAAGCCAACCGGCAAAGCCTACGGTCTCGACCAGCCAGGCATCGGCGGGGCCATCTTCTTCAGCTCGACCAGTACAAGAGTCCCTGGGACTCGAGCACGATGCCAGGCCTAGTGAGACAGCAGGTGCCATGTGACTCGACTAGCTAATAATATAGGCTGTAGCTGTAGAAGAAGATGTAGTTGTGTTATTGTAAACTTGTACCTTGTCAGGCAAGCTTGTAATAACGTAACTGTATATCATCATAAGCTTGTTTATTTTGTATAAAACGTATTTAAGCTTAGAACTCGTGTTGGTGTAACTAAGTGAGAACATGTTAACATTCTGATTAGTTGTACCAGTTTAGTCGACACGTCATCCTAAAAGGTTTGTATGGCCCTGGTTTGCCTTGTGGTTGGAGTGTGAGGTGCGTAGCCTGTACACACATAGACACAGACAAGTCAAACCAGAGGAGACCTGTTGATCACCCGTAGCGTAGAGAGTAGATCCCATGCATGTGTTGGGAGCAACTGGAGACAGGGCCTGCTCCAAAAACCTAGGAAGGAATGGTGGTCGGTTTTGACTGGTTGAGTTAGAATAACCATAGACTTCGAAGTGACACATTAGAGTGGTCGGAGAAATCATAATAGCTTTATTGAATTAAATCGAAAGTACAAGAGGAGTACATATCTTAGTAGTTAACCATAGAAACGCCTAAGCTTGTCGATGTGCCATGAATTGGGTACGTCCATACCGTCCAGGTGAGCTAACCTGTAAGACGTTGGTCGTGTGACTTCCTTGATCATGAAGGGCCCTTCCCATGGAGTTGCGAGTTTGTGGACACCAGCCTGATTCATCTTCCACATCAGGACCAGGTCCTCGACCACAAAGAACCGCTCCTTAACATTCTTGTTGTAGTACCTGCGCAAAACAGCAAGGTATTTGGTTGTACATACGCAAGAATCAAGCCGCTTCTCTTTTGCACTATTCACTTCTAGCTCCCACGCTTCATTAACCTTGTCTTCGTCGAAGTTCTCTACCCTTGCTGATCTAAAGGCTATATCCACTGGTAGCACTGCCTCAGCACCATAAACCATAAAGTATGGTGATACGTCGGTATTACGACTGGGCTGGGTTCTGAGGCCCTAGACCACGGCTGGTAACTCTTTGAGCCATCTTCCGGGAGCTTTGTCATTTTCTCTGTACATCCTCTTCTTTAGTGCGTCCAAGATAATACCGTTTGCCCGCTCGACCTATCCATTAGCTCTAGGGTGCGTCACCGAGACATATTTTACTACTATGCTCCTTTTGTCGTAGAAGTCCCAAAAAGCATTCCTGGTGAACTGAGTACCTCGATCAATGATGATGCTGTTGGGTATGCCAAAGCGGTGGATGACCTGGTCGATGAACATGACAACCTTTTCTGAGGATGCCTATACCAGAGGCATGTACTCTATCCACTTAGAAAATTTGTCGATCAGCACAAAGACACATGTAAATTTCCTAGGGGCCGGTTTGAAGGGCCCGATCATATCCAGTCCCCAGCATGCGATGGGCCAAGAGGTTGGTATTGTCTGGATCTCATGTGCTGGTACGTGGATTCTCTTAGTGAAGAACTGATAACCCACACAATGGTGGACTAGCTTCTCTGCATTGGCTACCGCTGACGGCCAATAGAACCCTGCTCGGAAAGCCTTGCCAACCAGCATTCTCAAGGCCGTGTGGTTGCCGCAAGAGCTAGAGTGGATTTGGTCCAGAAGATGTTCGCCATCCTCCTGGGTTATACACTTCATCAAGATTGCTTCCTTTGCATTCTTGCGCCATAATTTGCCATTAACGAGCAGATACTGCTTACTGCGATGCATCAGGCGCTCATTTTCCGTCCGATCGGTGTAACTGCTGCCATCTGTTAGGTACTTGATGAAAGGTACTCTCCAGTTAGGCTCATTAGTGGTTGGAGGTGGCTCGGTGGTGTTCGACGCTGGAACCGTAGCCACCAATAGCTGGTCTAGAGGCTTGTCGACCATGGGATCTTCCTCTTCGGTGGAAGGCGTGAGCAGGTCTTGAATGAATACGCCTTGTGGGACTTTGGCTCTAGATGATCCTAACTTTGATAGCGCATCTGCTGCTTGATTTTTGTCCTAGACCACATGTGTGTACTCGATGCCGTAGAACTTGCATTCTAGCATTCTGATCGATTTGTAGTATGCATCCATCTTTTTGCTGGTCATGTCCCAGTCCTTGTTGAGCTGGTTGATGACCAGAGCCAAGTCTCCATAGACATAGAGACGTTTGACACCGAGCTCGACCGCAATGCGCAAACCATGTAGGCATGCTTCGTACTCGGCGGCGTTGTTAGATGCTAAGAAATAAATCCTTAGGACGTACCAGAGCTGCTCCTTGGATGGTGACACAAAAAGGACTCCTGCTCCTGTGCCATTAATGTTGAGAGAGCCATCGAAGTACATCTTCCAATACTCATCGGGCCCCTGAGAGGCTGGTGTGCTTAAGTCTGTCCACTCAACGATGAGATCGACGAGTGCCTGAGACTTGATTGTAGTATGGCTTCCAAATTCCAAAGAGAAAGGGCATAGCTCCATTGCCCATTTGATGATGCGCCTGTTCGCATCCTTGTTACGAATAATGTCTCCCAGAGGGTACTCGGTCATGACCACCACACGATATCCATCGAAGTAATGTTTCAACTTTTGGGATGTTATCAATATGGTGTAGATCAATTTCTAAATCTATGGGTACCTGGTCTTGGATTCATTGAGTACCTCACTAATGAAATAGATTGGTCGCTATACCTTGTAGGCGTGGCTAGGCTCATCGCGCTCGACCACCATGGCAGTGGAGACCACCCGATTAGTTGCCGCAATGTAGAGTAGGAGAGTTTCATCTTCTCTGGGAGCAGTGAGGACCGGAGGTGATGTAAGGTATTGTTTTAGCTGTGTGAAGGCAGCGTCTGCTTCTTCCGACCACTCAAACTTCTTGGATGCTTTGAGTAGCTTGAAAAATGGTAGTCCTTTTTCTCCTAATCTTGATATGAAATGACTGAGAGCAGCCATGCATCCGGTAAGCTTCTGGACATCTTTCACCTTTTTGGGCAGCTTCATGTCTAAGACAGCTTTGACTTTCTTTGGGTTAGGGCTTATGCCGTCATAACTGACGACGTTGCCAAGTAGTATACCAGAAGGAACACCAAAGATGCACTTCTTTGGGTTTAATTTCCATTGGAATGTATTAAGGGCTGCAAAGGTGCATTCCAGGTTGTCAACAAGGGTATGTGCTTCCTTGGTTTTGACAACTACATCATCAACATAAGCCTCGACAAGGTCATCTTTTATCTCATCTTTGAGGCAGGCCTGTATGGCACGTTGGTAGGTAGCCCCATCGTTCTTGAGCCCGAACGACATGGTCGTGTAGCGGTAGGCACCGAAAGGCGTGTTAAAAGATGTCTTGATCTGATTGTCCTTTTTGAGAGTGATCTGGTGATAACCAGAGTAGCAATCGAGAAAGGAAAGTAGCTCACAACTGGTAGTTGAATCTATGACCTCGTCTATGCGAGGTAAACCGAAGGGGTCCTTAGGGCAGTGTTTGTTGAGATCAGTGTAATCAACGCACATTCTCCATTCATTATTCTTTTTGCGTACAAGGACCAGGTTGGCTAACCACTCCGAATGATACACTTTTTTGATAAATCTGGCTGCCAAAAGCCATGTAACTTCTACCCTAATTGCCTCCTTCTTGTCGCGAGCGAACCGTCGTAGCTTCTGCTTGATAGGTTTGGCCTTGCCGTTGACATTCAAGGAGTGCTCGATCAAGTTTCGAGGTACACCAAGCATGTCAGCAGGTTTCCATGCGAACACATCCATGTTGCTCCTCAAGAACCTGACGAGCACGTCTTCCTATTTAGGATCCAGGTTGGCCCCAATAAGGGCTGTTTTGCTGGGATCACCATCGACCAGCTAGATCACCTTGTGCTCCTTGGACTTGATGTTCTTGCATGGAGCCTCGAGCTCTAGGATCTCTAGGTGGTCGACTGAGGTCTTCTTGGCATCGAGCATGGTCTCAGCCATGCGAATAGAGAGGTTGTGAGCCTCTGCTATTTTGAAGCTATCGTCCCCGCAGGTATAAGCTGCGTATACGTTGCCCCTAAGAGTTAGAACTCCTTTCTTGGTAGGCATCTTGAGCACCAAATACCTGTAATAAGGTACGGCCATGAACTTGGTGTGCGATGGTCGACTAAGGATAGCATGGTAGGTGTCGTCGAAGTCAGCAACCACGAAGTTGACGTAGTCAGTGCGGAAGTGGTCCGAGGTCCCAAATCGCACAGGTAACGTGATCTGCCCGAGAGGTGTAGAGCTCTGTTCGAGGAGAACACCTCAGAATTGTGCCTCGTATGGCTTGAGATCTGCTTGGGTTATCTTTAGGGCTGGCAGACTGTTCTTGAATAGTATATCGATAGAGCTACCGCCATCAATCAGCACTCTGTCGAACTGAACCTTATTGATACAAGGATCGAGGACCAGGGGGAAACGTCTTGGTTCAGGTATTGTGGCCCATTGGTCCTTTCTGCTGAAGAAGATCTCACGGCGAGACCAAGGGGGGAGCCGTGGATCGGTAATGAGGTTGTCAGTGTTGGCCACGTTCAAGCAAGCGCGGGCGAGCAGCTTGCGTTCTCGTTTGGTCTCGATGGACACTTTGCCTCCAATGATGGTGTGCACGCGATCAGTTGGCTTGACGTACTTGTGACGGGGATCTGCGTCTTCATCGTTGTTGTCCTTGTTGCGATGTTCCCCTACGTCGTTAGGCTTGTTGGATGTATCCGGAGCCTGTTGACGCGTGTAGATAGACTTGAGAAAATGGCAATTCTCCATGGTATGGTTTGACTTAGGATGGAGCTGGCAGGGCCCTTTCAATGCTTTGGTGTAGTCTTCTTCGTAGTTACGACGTTCGCCACCTTTTTTAACGGTGTTGACCTCGTCGTCATCTTCCCAAGCACGCTTGCCCCTGTAATCGTCACGGCGGTTACGCCGCTGATTACGTTGATCGCGGTGGTCGCAGGAGTCGTTGCGCTGGTTGCGGCGGTCAAAATTATCGTTTCGACCACGGTTGTCGTGGTAGTCGTCGTGGTGTGGGGGTGGTCTGAGCGTGGAACCCTTGCTGCTTCTTCGATAATTATCTTTTTAGCATCGTCGGCGTCCGCATATTTCTTAGCGGTGGCCATGAGCGCTGTGACTGATTTAGGTCTCTTGTAGAGGAGCTTGTCCCTTAGGGCGTCGTGGAAGCGGAGGCTAGTGACGAAAGCCTCGATTGCTTCGTTGTCGGAGATTGACGGGACCTTGATGCGCATCTCCGAGAAACGCCAGACGTACTCGTGCAGTGGCTCATCTTTCCGATCTCGAATCCGTTGTAGATCATATTTGTTTCCTGGTTGCTCGCAAGTAGCAATGAAGTTGTCGATGAAAGCTTGCTTGAGCTCCTACCAAGAATTGAAGTAGTTCGCCGGCAAGCTGACTAGCCATTGGTGGCCTACATGGCCGACGGTGACTGGGAAGTAATTCGACATGACATGCTCGTCAGCCATGGCTGATCTGCACGTGGTTTCATAGAGCATAACCCATAATTCGGGGTTCTCCTTGCCGTCGTACTTTTGAAGCTTCTCGAGTTTGAAGTTCTTGGGCCATATGACTTGGCGAAGGTGAGAAGTAAACTGCTTCAAACCCGGAGGGCCGTGGGTAGTATCGTATTCCATACGGCGATGGCTTTCATGGGATGCACGATCATGGGCTCTCTGGTTGATGCGATCACGCAGATCGTGTTCTCCGAGGTAATGGCGAAGATCGTTATTGCTATCACGGCGATCCCGGTTGCCACCCTGGTTAACCCTACGACCGTGGATATCATGGCGATTGTCACGGTTGTCTCGGCGGTTATCGTCCCGAAAGTTGCGGCGGTTGTCGTCCCGACCACCATCATGGCCACCGTTTCCGCCTTGACGGTTGTCTGAGGGGTCATCGTTGCGCGAGCCACGTTGGTTGAGTGGCTATGAGCGACTTGAGTACTGGCGGCTGTGGCTTGACTCGACTGAGACGGATGGAGCCTGGGCTTGATTTAGAATCTCTGTGGTCTGAGCCATAGCAGCCGTCAGATAAGCTTGTATATCATCACGAACTGCCTGGGTTTTCGAGGTATTGGGTAGTCGTTGCATTGTCGCCATAGCAACAGCTACGTTGGCGCTTGGAGTCCTGAAGACCTGTTTGTCCCCCACCCTATCGAAGGTATTGTTGAGGTCGCGTGGCTTGACCCTTATGCGTCGTGCCTCCTCTTCTGCCTCGGCTTCGATTTGTCAGCGATTAAACCGATCAATATTGCGTGCTTTGTGTGCAAGCCTTTCTTGTTCTGTTTCGCCAACTGCCGATGGTTCGTCATTACTGACAACATTGATCAAGTCCCCTCGCCTTGGTGGGAAAGATGGGAATTGTGGGAACCCCGGGGCATGGTCTGGGATATCCAGATCATATTCAACGCCTTCATCGTCATGATGCTGGAGCTCGGTGTGGATGGAGGCATTAGATGCAATGCCAGATGAGGAGCTGGAGCCACCCTCTTGGACTGTGTGGACGAATCCTTCTCGATAATCCTCAATCCAGACCATGTTGATGAAGTTGCGCAGGCCGTAGGGCTGGGCCTGGTAGTTCTCCGTCGAGGTTTTGTACTCGGAGAGCCGGAGACCCGTCGCGGAGGCTGGCCGGCGACGAGCGGAGCGCCCTTTAGGAGTAGATGTGACCACGAGATCCATACCGAGTCGTGCAGGATGACTGGCCCGAGCTGGTCAGGTAGATCTGTTGTGGGTAGCGGTTACCTGCTCAGTAGGTTGATTTTGAATTGAACTTACTAGAGCTAGGGTTTCAGCAAGTCGGGTGCCGACCCGATCGATGGAGTCGAGCAGGTCGGTGTTGTCGATCTGCTTCCCTTTGTAGCGAGGAAGCGGACGACGGGTTGTCAGCGTGGCTGAAGATGATGCGGGCGTGGTCGGAGCTAGATCCACCGTGGTCGGAGCCAGATCCACCGTGGTCGGGGCCGTACCCATCGTGGTCGGAGCCGTAGCCGATATAGGTGAAGCAGTGGTCGACGCAGATTGAATCCGCGCCTCCTCCGTGGTCATGGCGATGAAGTCATCGGAGCCAGTGGTCCAGGTGATCTGGCCGACGGTGAACGTGAGGCCGTTCGGCGTAGCCATGGAGCCGGAGATGATGACCATCATGTTCGCTTGGAGAGCAGTACGCACACCCCCTACCTGGCGCGCCACTATCGACGAAATATGGTCGGCAGTCTACCTAAGGATATGCCCAAGGTAGTAGATTGTCGGCAAACAGATACGCAAGCCACAAACAAGATGGTGACGCAAGACAGACACAAGGTTTTATCCAGGTTCGGCTGCCGAGAAGGCGTAATACCTATGTCTTGAGTCTGATTGTATTGTAGTATGTTAATGAGAGGTGTTTTTTAGAGGGGTCCTCTGCCCGCCTTATATAGTCCGGGGGTAGGGTTACAGATCTGGAAACTAATCATAGCCAGTTACAATTGCTATAGGTGGCCGGATAAGGATTCCTATTCTAACCGACCAGGATCTTGCTTAATCTCCAAATCTGCCTTGACTCCTTGCGCGGGATTCCGAACAGGTTGGCCGGGCTGCGCGTCATCTTCTAGTGGACCGAACCCCTGATCCGGGGCGGCCCAAGCCTAGCCGTAAGGGTATAGGGGTTAATACCCCCACAGCCCCTGTCATACTGCGCTATAAAAAGAGGTGGGGGCCGACCACTCTTATCACGAGGTTGACCTGAGCCGAGCTCCCCACCGACACCTAAACCCTAATCCGATCAGAGAGGGGCGCAGCCAGTGACGGGAAGCCACCAGCCGCACCGCTCGCTCCATCGACGTCAACATCTTCATCGCCCTCTTCACCGACCATCGCTGCCCGTGCATAGACTACACCAACGAACGTGATGGCGTCCTCTGAACCCTCCCCCTCTGCAGTGTCAGGTTCAACACCTTCTCTCTTCCCTCTCTGTCTCTCTTGTTCTAGATGTATTAGGATGAACTACGTCCTTTATCCCGTATAGACTCACTCTACCGGCTAGATCTATGATCCTAGTGATCCTACAGCGTTAACATTATCTTCTCTGTAAAAAGAAGCTATGTGTTCTATTTGTGAATTAACTGGTCTGCGCATTCATTCACTGGATAAAGTGAGTATCATTTTTTAACTTTTAAGATCGTAAGTTGATATCAAGTGTCTATTACACAATTTTGTTAGGAATCAGATCCTGTTTAATATACAAAGTTATTGGCCAATGATTATAGACCTTGCTGGTAGAATGATCTGATCTGCGTGTGGAATCCAGATAATTGAAACGTTGACGATCAGTGGCTATATTCTTTTTCTAATTCTTGGACATTAACAGTTGGTGCCGCCACTAGGCCAAGGTCAAGAATTTGCGTTTATAAGCTGTGCCTGGCCTTCAATCGTCGTCACTTTCATACATGTTGGCCATGGCGAATCTTTTCTCTATTTGGTATTTACTAAAGCACTCTGATCTATCTACTCGTACGTAAGCACCCTTCAGAAACAATTAGTTATTATGTAAAAGAAGACAGAAAAGAGAATAGTGTAGAACATCGCTCATGTGGTGTTGTGTTCCAGGAAAGGTAAGCAAATTGTATGTCTTGATGACAGCTAGATAAGGCAGGAAATTTGAGGCTTGGGGCACCAGTGCAGCACCACAGAGGGGCTCCTGCAATCATCCTGGTATAATAATGTGACACTCTACCCGTAGCATAATCCTTGGATCTGAATGGATAAGAATGCACACATGGCACTCTATTCTTTGGACTATGAGCCTAGTTATACCACAACCACGGTTTGGAAATATTCGGATCTAGCGGAGGTGGTTGGCGGTGGTCATGCATGATGAAACTGAAACTGAATTCAAAACAAAGTTAGCTAATTTGTTTTTTTTTCACAATGTTAAGGTCAAGCCCACCTGCCCCAACTCCCAATCATCGTAGACAGGCGAGGTGCCACTGAACACGACAAGGAAAAAAAATAAGCGGGGGCCGGGGCGCGGTTGCAGCTTGCAGCCGGTCCTCTAATAACCAGGCCAACTAGGATGTCATGACAAACACACCTGACAACATGTTGCTGGTGGAACTCCAAATCTAGCCATTAACCATGAGACGGTTGTAATTTTTGGCTCAGAAGCAACTACGCACTGAACCACCGAAGGAGGTGAAAAAAGGTTGGAATAAATCTCGTCTGTCCCTTCCAGATTTATACATTAAAATCCAGTTGAATTCGTTTTCATCTTTCTTTTGTTTTTGGCAAAATAAAAAATTGGATGGAAATATCATGACATTTTTTTCAGTCGTTTTCGGTTTTCTTGTCAGGACCTCCTTTTTATCAGCAGCATGGAATATGGATGTTCTTTTCACTACGGGAGAACGCAGATTTTCCGAGTGCCGTCAGCTTTGCCGAGTGCCAAAAATCGGGCACTCGGCAAAGCCACTCTTTGCCGAGTGTCGGAGTGTCGGACCGGGTGGCACTCGGCAAAGAGTGGCTTTGCCGAGTGCCATAGAGTGACCGGTACTCGGCAAAGGGCGGCACTTGGCAAAAGCTCTCTTTGCCGAGTGCAACACTCGGCAAAGAGTGGCACTCGGCAAAAAAAATGGCACTTGACGGCCGAGCCCACCCACGCCGTCAAATTTTAAAAAAAATTCTTTGCCGAGTGCCGGCCTTGGCACTCGGCAAAGAGGGCCTTTGCCGAGTGCCAAAGCCCTGCACTTGGTAAAGATCTCTTCTTTATCGAGTGCCACTTCCTAGTACTCGGCAAAGGACCTCTTTGCCGAGTGTCAGGGCCGGCACTCGGCAAAAAAAATTTTTGTTTTTTTTTGACCCATTTTTTGTGAGGCCTTCCCACATTATTTAAAACTCCATGTTCAAATTTGGGATAATTTTGACTTTTTTTGCTATATTTTGTTAGATTTTTTTCGTTGAATTTTATGGAATATTTCAAATTTGAACTGCAGGTGCATGGAATAATCGAATTTGGTCATTCAAAAAATGATATTCATGATATTTGGTGTATGTTGAGGCCGTATCGTGGAACTCACATGAAATTTCGAGCATCTTGTTGACGTAACATGACGACGTACCTACGGGAAAAGTGTATTTAAATTATATAAAATCCGAACGAAGTCCAAAAATGACGAATCTTGTCGGGGCGTCATGTTATCGCATGTAGAGTCTATGGTAAAAAATTGAGAAGGTTTCGAGCAAGTTGCGACGTCGGATGCCTAAAACCCAGACATCTCCACATGTGATCACTAGACTCTACATGCGATAACACGACGCCCCGACAAGTTTCGTCATTTTCGGACTTCGTTTGAATTTTATATAATTTAAATACACTTTTCTCGCAGGTACATCGTCATGTTACGTCAACAAGATGCTCGAAATTTCATGTGAGTTCCTGAATATGGCCTCAACATACACCAAATATCATGAATATCATTTTTTGAACGACCAAATTCGATTATTCCATGCACCTGCAGTTCAAATTTGAAATATTCCACAAAATTCAACGAAACAAAAAAAAACTAACGAAATATAGCAAAAAAGTCAAAATTGTGCCAAATTTGAACATGGAGTTTTAAATAATATATTAAGGCTACAAAAAAATAATGGGGCAAAAAAAACAAAAAAAATTACCGAGTGTCGGCCCTGGCACTCGGCAAAGAGGGCCTTTGCCGAGTGCCAAGAAGTGGCACTCGGCAAAGAATTTTTTTTAAAAAAACAAAAGCCTTTGCCGAGTGCCGGCCCGACCCAACACTCGGCAAAGGGGGAAACCCTAACTAAATGTGTGGGTCGGCCCACACACTCTCACTCCACACAACACACTCACGCACGCACACCCCCGCGCCGGCCGCCATTCGCCGCCGCCAGCTCGCCCCGTGTCCGCCGCCGGCCGCCGCCGCCTCGCTCGCCCCGCGCCCGCCGCCGACCGCCGCCGCCGCGCTCACCCCGCGCCCGCCCCGTCGGCCCCGCGAACCCCGCATCGGCGCGCCGCCCCCTCCCCACCCCAGCCGGCCGCCGGCCACCGGATCCGGGACGGCCCGGCCGCGCCCGGCGCCGGCGCCCCCTGCCCGCCCTCGCCCCGCCCCGGCCGCGCACCGCTCCGGCGCCGCCCCGCCCCACCCCGGTCGGCCTTTGGCCATGGGTTCCGGTCCGCCCCGGCTGCTCAGTGCCCCATAGCGGTGCTCCCAGCCGCGTGCCCGCCTGCCCGACACCGGCCCAAGGCAGCGGCCCCGGTGAGCCCGCCGTGGCCCTAGAGGAAGGAGGAAGAAGGTAGCAGGAAGAGGAAGGAGGAATAAGAAGGAGGAAGAAAAAGGAAGAAGAAGGAAGAAGAACAAGGAAGAAAAAGGAGCAGGAAGAAGGAGAAGAAGAAGGAAGAAGAAGGAAGAAAAAGGAGGAGGAAGAAGGAGAAGAAAAAGGAAGAACAAGGAGGAGGAAGAAGGACGATGAGAAGAGGAGAGGGGGAGGAAGCTGAGGTGGAGGGGATGAACGTTCGTCCACGTTCGTCCATGTCGTCCATGCCGTTTGTCCACATCATCCACGCTGTTCGTCCACGCTGTCATCCTTGCCCTCGCCGCAGGAGAAGGTAAAGCCGCAGGGTTGTCGGCTATCGCGCCGTTTATGTCGTTGACGGCCTTTTGTGCCGGGTTTGTGGTTGTGTTGGCCATCATGCCCTGTGGGGGTATTGACCCCAATACCCTTACGGCTAGGCTTGGGCTGGCCCAGATCAGAGGGTCCGGTCCACCAAAGGATGATGCACAGCCCGGCCAACCTGTTCGGAGTCCCGCGCAAGGAGTTAAGACAGATTTGGCAATTAAGCAAGATCCTGGTCGGTTAGAATAGGAATCCTTATCCGGCCACCTATGGCAAGTATAACTAGCTAGGATTAGTTTCCAGATCTATAACCCTGCTCTCTGGACTATATAAGGTGGGCAGGGGACCCCTCTAAAAAACATCTCTCATTGACATACATCAATACAATCAGACGCAGGACGTAGGTATTACGCCTTCTTGGCAGCCGAACCTGGATAAAACCTCGTGTCTGTCTTGCGTCACCGTCTTGTTTGTAGCTTGCGCATCTGTCTGTCGACAATCTACTATCTTGGGCAGACCCCAATGGAGACGGGGATCCCGATCTTCCGTCAGGTGATGGTAACTATCGTTGTGGCGGAGAATGACACACCGATCCGGCTTCAGATCGAAAGATCGAACCCTGCAATCTTAGCACCACAGCTCCTCTGGTTATCAACCAAGTCACGGACCAGGTTGACCTCGCCAAGAAGGCTAATCCCTGCCTGCGTAATGAAGAACACAAGCAAGAACAAGAAAGAAAGCAACCAAATTGCAGATGAATGATTAATCTCACGAGTTGGGGTCTCACAAACCGAAGAACGGCGAAACTGTTTCTTGATAGAATAATCTAAGCAAAACCCAAAACCTAATGTAGGTGGTGGCTACTGATTATATAGCCTAAGGGACGTCCAAGGATCCCTCTTCATGTCCTAAAGGTGTCCCAACACGTTACAAGGCCCAACGGCCCAAAAGACGACGACGCAGCGCCGTGATAGATTCAGGACGTCAACTTGTTTCGACGATTCCCATTGATTCTGATGGAATTTTGATGTGGGACCACTTCCATTGGTTTCCTTATGAAATTATCTTTCCATCCATATGTGGATCATCAAAAACAAAGTTCAGATCCATCCTGGGCGTCCATTTTATTGCAGACTGGTCCTGACGGCCGAGGCAGACTCGAACTCGGATTGGACTGGACCTCTGGCTTGGCTTGGACGTCCTTGCTGGCCTCCTAAGGTGGTGGCCAAGGAAGAGGACGTCCAAGGGCTTTCTTGGTGGGTTCTTCAAGTCCTTGGGGTGTGCTCCCACTTGGGCCAGGGTCCCAAGGATGAATAACAAGTCCATAACGATAGTGTAGCTCCCAGCAGAAACAATGATATAATATATTGGTGATTTGGAGGCCTTGCCGACATGATATTGAGATGGAACTAGATCTATTTGAAAGCTTATCAAACAAGCTTTCCATTAAGTGTTCATTGACCTCGATCGCACTCCGGATGGATGAGTTATGACCTTCCCAATAAGGCACTGTTGGGCTACCGACGAACCAAAAGTTTAACTTTGATGAACTTCCATTATGAAACACATTTGAACCTATAATCAAATAGTGACATGTACATGTGGAATTAAGTGAATTATAACTAAAGCCACTATGCAAATGTAGGAATGAGCGCACCTTATAATCATTGTTCGTATCCGAAGGTGCCATGTCCTCATCATCCTCCCCTTCTTGACAACAAACCGTCCTTGGTTTGAGCTTAGCTGGTGAACAAGTTGTCGGTAGTAGCCAACATTGCTCCCCTTCTTGAAATTTAACATGTTTCTTTATAACAAAACTAGGGGAACTTGACATGATAAGATTATAGCAATTGCAATCCTTTGGTTGATCATACTTTTGCACAATATAAGGAGATTTCAGATTTGAACAAATATAGACACGATGCACCATATACTCTCCTTTACAATTATATTTTCCAATAAAATGATATGTATGTCTAGAGAACCATGGCAAATCAGCATATGCATAAAGTTTCTCCTCTAAAGAACTAAGATTACACGGAACATCAAATTCAATGTAACCCAAAGTATTTAAAGAAGACAATAATTTCAGCTCGTCAACTTTACTATCATTATGAATAACAAGTCTATTTTCAGCACAAGTGCTCATTTTCAGCACACATATAGTGTGATCATTCTTCAATGAGTGTATGGGTATAACATAAATATCATCATGCAAGTCATCTTCGTCATAAGAAACATCAAGCAAATCATCTTGTGACAAAGGTAAATCAAGCGAATGCTCCACTAAAATTTGCTCTATCATAGCATGATTGGTGGAAAAAATTAGCACATCAAGAGAACTCTCACCTTCTGTGAGTTTAGCATCATGGGCATTACCTTTGCTCTCATGTTCAGCAGGGGTAATAGTTGATGGTTCTGAATTTTCACATGAGGCTGTGAGCTTCTTATTTTCTATCACGTCATCCTTGCTCTTTTCTACATTGTCCTGCAAAAGGTTAGGCATAGTAGGAGGAATAACAACAGACTCTTCCTCTAAATGGTGCACCTCATCATATGAAGTCAAAATAGGAGGTGGATTAACAAAGGTTTCTCGCATAAGAAATTTCATATCATTCTAAGTTTGAGGCTTATCAGAAGGATCTAAAGACTCCCACCAAGATAAAGCAGAATGTCGTAAAACACTAGCTGCATTTTTTACCTTCCTCCTTGGACACATAAAGTGAGTAGCAAATATGTTATCTATGGTAATTTCTCACTCCATGTACTCATCAGCACCTATACCATCATAAGTCGGTGGATACGAACAACCTGTCATTGTTAGAAGACAGCAAAAGACAATACAAAAATATTATCCCTATCAAATGACTACGTGGTTGCAGTGGTGTCACTTTTGACAGCAAGTGAAAGCGTCTTACCAAGCTCTTACAAAGTTCTTACCAATGCAAGCAGTGGGCGGTACAACCGGCGGCTGGTTCGTGATACCTGTGAGGCAGTGGTACCGAGATTGCAAGGGTCTTTTTCTGTACCGATCTGAAGTATATGTGGAGCTTGGGAGGCACGAAAAAGAACAAATATATATATGTGGCACACAAGTCAGTGACAGACAGCAATATTGAATAAATGTCCAGAACACTTGTCCTAGTTGCTGGCCTATATGTGTTTCTATCACCAGTTGTGATAAACAAGAGAGGAAACAAGGATAAAAGGAAACAAGTATTAAAGGTAGCAACGGATATGAACAAGGCAAAAGATACCACAAACAATAGAGCTATTGAGTGTTCCTTATGTGCTCCTTTTCGATATCTTCTATTCTCTTTTACTATTTTTTCTTTTATTTTTTTGTCCAATCTTTTTTTCTTGCTTTTGCTCTTTTGATATTTTTTTCTCAGCAAGGAGCACACAAGAATAAACCACAAAAAATTTGAGCTCAATTGAATAAAAGATGTGGCCTATAGAAAATTAGAACTGTGCTCTAAAAAGCATACCAAAACTTGTGGGCCCAGAAACTCAATTTTCCTAATCGAATTTCGCAAATCTAATTTTTTCGAACCCAGCAAGGCTGGGATGAAATAGATCTAAAATTTTCTGGCGTTCTCCGTAGATATAAAATTTTCCCCATTTCGAGTTCGGATGCAAAAGTTATGACTATTTTAAGGAAGTTGTTCGAATCAGGGTTTTAGTGGACACAAGATGCAAACCGATGGTGATACGGAATAGCAGCGGGTGGAGGGATCAACACAAACTAGAAAAGACCACAATCTAAACCAGCAACAAGACTTTGACCTAAGACACAAACTCAACAAAGCGAACTCTGAAACTGAATCATGCAAAGGCTATGGCGCGGATGGTTATAGGATAGGAAACAAATATGGCATTGGACTATGGGATAAAAGCAAAAACACTCGAACTAAGGGTAAGATGAAAACTTGACGGTATACCTGAATCTCTGATACCACTTAATGGAGACGGGGATCCTGATCTTCCGTCAGGTGATGGTAACTATCGTTGTGGCGGAGAATGACACACCGATCCGGCTTCAGATCGAAAGATCGAACCCTGCAATCTTAGCACCATAGCTCCTCTGGTTATCAACCAAGTCACGGACCAGGTTGACCTCGCCAAGAAGGCTAATCCCTGCCTGTGCAATGAAGAACACAAGCAAGAACGAGAAAGAAAGCAACCAAATTGCAGATGAATGATTAATCTCAAGAGTTAGGGTCTCCCAAACCAAAGAACGGCGAAACTGTTTCTTGACAGAATAATCTAAGCAAAACCCAAAACCTAATGTATATGGTGGCTACTGATTATATAGCCTAAGGGACATCCAAGGATCCCTCTTCACGGTGTCCCAACACGTTACAAGGCCCAACGGCCCAAAAGACAACGACGCAGCGCCGTGACAAATTCTGGATGTCAACTTGTTTCAACGATTCTCATTGATTCTGATGGAATTTTGATGTTGGACCACTTCCATTAGTTTCCTTATGAAATTATCTTTCCATCCATATGTGGATCATCAAAAACGGAGTTCGGATGCATCTTGGGCGTCTGTTTTATTGCAGACTAGTCCTGACGGCCGAGGCAGACTCGAACTCGGATTGGATTGGGCCTCTGGCTTGGCTTGGACGTCCTTGCTGGCCTCCTAAAGTGGTGGCCAAGGAAGAGGACGTCCAAGGGCTTTCTTGGTGGGTTCTCCAAGTCCTTGGGGCGTGCTCCCACTTGGGCCAGGGTCCCAAGGATGAATAACAAGCCCATAACGACAGTGTAGCTCCCAGCAGAAACAACGACATAATATATTGGTGATTTGGAGGCCTTGCCGATATGATATTGAGATGGAACCAGATCTATTTGAAAGCTTATCAAACAAGCTTTCCTTTAAGTGCTCATTGACCTCGATCACACTCCAGATGGATGAGTTATGACCTTCCCAATGAGGCACTGTCGGGCTACCGACGAACCGAAAGTTCAACTTTGATGAACTTTCATTATGAAACACATTTGAACCTACAATCAAATAGTGACATGTACATGTGGAACCAAGTGAATTATAACCAAAGCCACTATGCAAATGTAGGAATGAGCACACCTTATAATCGTTGTTCATATCCGAAGGTGCCATGTCCTCATCATACCCCTAGGTAGACTGCCGACCATATTTCGTCGATAGTGGCACGCCAGGTAGGGGGTGTGCGTACTGCTCTCCAAGCAAACAAGATGGTCATCATCTCCGGCTCCATGGCTACGCCGAACGGCCTCACGCTCACCGTCGGCAAGATCACCTGGACCACCGGCTCCGATGACTTCATCGCCATGACCACGGAGGAGGCGTGGATTTAGTCTGCGCCGACCACTGCTTCACCTGCATCGGCTACGGCTCTGACCACGGTGGATACGGCTCCGACCATAGTGGATACGGCTCCGACCACGGTGGATATGGCTCCGAGCATGGTGGATACGGCTCCGACCATGATGGAGCTAGCTTCAACCATGGTACATCTGGCTCCGACCATGCCTGCATCATCTTTAGCCATGCCGACCACTCGTCATCCGCTTCCCCGCTACAAAGGGAAGCAGATCGACAACACCGACCTGCTCGACTCCATCGATCGGGTCGGCACCAAACTCACCGAAACCCTAGCTCTGATAAGTGCAATTCAAAGTTGACCTAATGAGCAGGTAAATGCTCCCCACATCAGATCTACTCGACCTGCTCGGGCTGGTCGTCCTGCACGACTTGGTACAGATCTTGTGGTCGTATCTACTCCTGAAGGGTGCTCCGCTCGTCGCCGGCCAGCCTCCACGGCGGAACTCTAGCTCTCTGAGTGCGAAGCTTCGATGGAGAACTACCAGGCCTAGCCCTACGGCCTACGAAACACTACCTCCAACTATGTGTATAATATACAGCGCTGCTCCGATCTATGTCTTGTACATTGACCTCGGCCGAAGCCACGCAACTTCATCAACATGATCTAGATTAAGGATTATCAAGAAGGATCCATCCACACAGTCCAAGAGGGTGACTCCAGCTCCTCGCCTGTCATCGCATCTAATGCCTCCATCCACACCAAGCTCTAGCATCACGACGATGAAGGCATTGAATACGATCTGGATATCCCAGACCACGCCCTGGGGTTCCCACAATTCCCATCTTTCTCGCCAAAGCGAGGGGATTTGATCAATGTTGTCAGCAATGATGAATCGCCAGCAGTTGGCGAAACAGAACAAGAAAGGATTGCACACGAGGCATGCAATATTGACTGATTTAATCGCCGACAAATCGAAGCTGAAGCTGAAGAGGAGGCATGACGCATAAGGGTCCAGCCATGTGACCTCAACAATGCTTTCGACAGGGTGGGGGACAAATAGGTCTTCAGGACTCCAAGCGCCAACGTAGCCATCGCCATGGCGATAATGCAACGGCTACCCAACACCCTAGAAACCCAGGCAATTCGCGATGAAATACAAGCCTATCTGACGGCTACTATGGCCCAGACCACAGAGATTGTAAATCAAGCCCGGGCTCTATCCATCTCAATCGAGTCAAGCCACAGCCGCTAGTACTCAAGTAGCTCACAGCCACCCAACCAACGTGGCTCGCGCAACAACAACTCATCAGGGAACCATCAAGGCGGAAACAGTGGCCATGATGGTGGTCGGGATGACAACCACCGTCGGGAGGACCACTGCCGCGACGTCCAGGGCGATAACCACCAAGACAACCACGACAATCGCCGCGATAACCATGGTCGTAGGGCTAATCTAGATGGCAATCGAGATCGCCGCGATGGCAATAACGATCTCCACCATTACCTCGGTGGACGTGATCTGCGCGCTCGCATCAACCAGAGAGCCAATGATCGTGCATCCCATGAAAGCTATTGCCATATGGAATATGACACTGCCCACGACCCGCCAGGTTTGAAGCAGTTTACTCCACACCTTCGCCAAGTTATATGGCCCAAGAACTTCAAGCTCGAGAAACTTCAGAAGTACGATGGCAAGGAGAACCCCAGATTATGGGTCATGCTCTACGAAACTATGTGCAGATCAGCCATGGCTGACGAGCACATCATGTCTAACTACTTCCCGGTCGCTATTGGCCATGTAGGTCACTAATGGCTGGTCAGCTTGCCGGCGAACTACTTTGATTCTTGGCAAGAGCTCAAGCAAGCCTTCATCGACAACTTCATTGCTACTTGCGAGCAACCCGGCAACAAATATGATCTGCAACAGATTCAGGATCAAAAAGATGAGCCACTGCGTGAGTACGTCCGACGTTTCTTAGAGATACGCATCAAGGTCCCATCAATCTTCGACAATGAGGCAATCGAGGCTTTCATCACTGGCCTCCGCTTCCACAACGCCCTAAGGGACAAGCTCCTCCGCAAGAGACCTGAATCGGTCATAGCACTCCTAGCCACTGCTAAGAAATATGCAGACACCGACGACACTAAAAAGATAATTATCAAAGAAGCAGCAAGGGTTCCACGCTTCGACCACCCCCCACACCGCGATGACTACCACAGTAACCGTGGTCAAAACGACAATTTTGACTGCCACAACCAGCGCAATGACTCCCGCGACCACCGCGACCAACGTAATCAGTGGCATAACCACCGTGACAATTACAGGGGCAAGTGTGCTCGGGAAGACGACGGCGAGGTCAACACCGTTAAAAAAAAGTGGTGGACGTCGTAACTACGAAGATGACTACGCCAAAGCATTGAATGGGCCCTGCCAGCTCCATCCTAAGTCAAACCATACCATGGAGAATTGCCACGTTCTCAAGTCTATCTACACACGTCAACAGGCTCCAGATACATCCGACAAGCCTAACGACACAGGGGAGCAGCGCAACGAGGACAACGACGATGAAGACGTAGATCCTCGTCACAAGTATGTCAAGCCAACCGATCATGTGCACACCATCATCGGAGGCAAGGTGTCCATCGAGACCAAATGAGAACGCAAGCTGCTCGCCCGTGCTTGCTTGAACGTGGCCAACACCAACAACCTCCTCACCGATCTGTGGCTCCCTCCGTGGTCTCACCGTGAAATCTCCTTCAGCAGAAGGACCAATGGGCCGCAATACCTGAGCCAGGACATTTTCCCCTGGTCCTCGATCCTTGTATCAACAAGGTTCAGTTCAACAAAGTACTGATCGACGGTGGTAGCTCCATCGATATACTATTCAAGAATAGTATGCCCGCCCTAAAGATAGCCCAGGCGGACCTCAAGCTGTACGAGGCACAGTTTTGGGGTGTTCTCCCCGAATAGTGCTCTACACCTCTCGGGCAGATCACGCTACCTGTGCAATTTGGGACCCCGGACCACTTCCGCACTAACTACGTCAACTTCGTGGTCGCTGACTTCGACGGCACCTACCATGCTATTCTTGGTCGACCATCGCTCACTAAGTTCATGGACATACCTCATTATAGGTATCTGGTGCTCAAGATGCCTAAGGAGAAAGGAGTTCTAACCCTCCGAGGCAACATGTACGCAGCTTATACCTGCGAGGACGACAGTTTCAAAATAGCAGAGGCTCACGACCTCACTATTCACATGGCTGAGACCATGCTCGACGCCAAGAAGACCTCGGTCGACCACCTAGAGATCCCAGAGCTCGAGGCTCCACACAAGAACATCAAGTCCAAGGAGCATAAGGTGATCCAACTGGTCAATGGTGATCCCAGCAGAACGGCCCTTATTAGGGCCAACCTAGATCCCAAATAGAAAGACGCGCACGTCAGGTTTTTGAGGACCAACATGGATGTGTTCGCATGGAAACCTGCTGACATGCCCGGTGTACCTCAGAACTTGATCGAGCACTCCTTGAATGTCAATGGCAAGGCCAAACCTGTCAAGCAGAAGCTACGATGGTTCGCTTGTGACAAAAAGAAGGCGATTAGGGTAGAAGTTACATGGCTTTTGGCAGCTGGATTTATCAAAGAAGTGTATCATCCGGAGTGGTTAGCCAATCTGGTTCTTGTACGCAAAAAGAATAATGAATGGAGAATATGCGTTGATTACACTGATCTCAACAAACACTGCTCTAAGGACCCCTTCGGCTTACCTCGCATAGACGAGGTCGTAGATTCAATCGCCGGTTGTGAGCTGCTTTCCTTTCTCGATTGCTACTCTGGTTATCACCAGATCGCTCTCAAAAAGGATGACCAAATCAAGATATATTTTATCACGCCTTTTGGCACCTACTGCTACACGACAATGTCGTTCGGGCTCAAGAACACCAGGGCTACCTACCAACGCGCTATACAGGCCTGCCTCAAAGACAAGATAAAAGATGACCTCATCGAGGCTTATGTTGATGATATAGTTGTCAAAACCAAGGAAGCACATACCCTTGTTGACAACCTGGAACGCACCTTTGCAGCCCTTAACACATTCCAGTGGAAATTAAACCCAAAAAGTGCATCTTTGGTGTTCCTTCTGGCATACTACTTGGCAATGTCGTCAGTCACGATGGCATACGCCCTAACCCAGAGAAAGTCAAAGCTGTCTTGGACATGAAGCCGCCCAAAAAGGTGAAGGATATTCATAAGCTTACCGGATGCATGGCCGCCCTCAGCCGTTTCATATCAAGATTAGGCAAAAAAGGATTACCATTCTTTAAACTGCTTAAAGCATCCGAAAAGTTTGAGTGGTCGGAGGAAGCAGACGCTGCTTTCACACAGCTGAAACAATACCTTATGTCACCTCCGGTCCTCACTGCTCCCAAAGAAGATGAAACACTCCTGCTTTACATTGCGGCTACTAATCGAGTGGTCTCCATGGCCATGGTGGTCGAGCGTGACGAGCCCAGCCATGTCTACAAGGTACAGCGACCAATCTATTTCATCAGTGAGGTACTCAATGAGTCCAAGACTAGGTACCCATAGATTCAGAAGTTAATCTACGCCATACTAATAACATCCCAAAAGTTGAAACATTACTTCGATGGATATCGTGTGGTGGTCATGACCGAGTACCCTCTGCGAGACAGCATTAGCAACAAGGATGCAAATGGGCGCATCGTCAAATGGGCAATGGAGCTATGCCCCTTCTCCTTGGAATTTGCAAGCCGTACTACAATCAAGTCTCAGGCACTCGTCGATTTCATCGTCGAGTGGATTGACTTAAGCGCGCCTACCTCTTTGGGGTCCGATGAGTATTGGATGATGTACTTCGATGGCTCTCTCAACATTGACGGCGTGGGAGTAGGAGTCTTTTTGTGTCACCATCCAAGGAGCAGCTCCGGTACGTCCTCAGGATTTATTTCCCAGCATCTAATAATGCCGCCGAGTACGAAGCATGCCTACATGGTTTACGCATTGTGGTTGAGCTCGGCGTTAAACGTCTCTATGTCTACAGAGACTCAGCTCTGGTCATCAACCAACTCAACAAAGACTAGGACACGACTAGTGAAAAGATGGATGCATACTGCAAATCGATCAGAAAGCTGGAAGGTAGGTTCTATGGCATCGAGTACATACACATGGTCTGGGACAAAAATCAAGCAGCGGATGCGCTGTCAAAGTTAGGATCATCCCGAGCCAAAGTCCCACATGGCATATTCGTCCAAGACCTGCTCACGCCTTCCATCGAAGAGGAAGATTCCACGGTCGACAAGCTTCCAGACCAGCAATTGGTGGCTACGATTCCAGCGTCGAGCACAACCGAGCCGCCTCCAACCACTCATGAGCCCAACTGGAGAATACCTTTCATCAAGTACTTAACAGATGGCAGTGGATACATAGATCGGACAGTAAATGAGCGCCTGATGCATTGCAGTAAGCAGTACCTGCTTGTTGATGGCAGGTTATGGCACAAGAACGCAAAGGAGGAAATCTTGATGAAGTGTATAACCTAGGAGGATGGCGAACATCTCCTGGACCAAATCCACTCTGGCTCCTGCGGCAACCACATGGCCTCAAGAACGCTGGTCGGTAAGGCTTTTCGAGCAGGGTTCTATTGGCCGTCAGCAGTAGCCGATGCAGAGAAGCTAGTCCGCCACTGTGAGGGTTATCAGTTATTCACCAAGAGAATCCACGTACTAGCACATGAGATCTAGACAATACCAGCCTCTTGGCCCTTCGCATGCTGGGGACTGGATATGATCGGGCCCTTCAAACCGGCTCCTAGGAAATTTACATGCGTCTTTGTGCTGATCGACAAATTTTCTAAGTGGATAGAATACATGATCTGGGTACTCAGTTCACCAGGAACGCTTTTTAGGACTTCTGCGATGAAAGGAGCATAGTAGTAAAATACGTCTCGGTGGCACACCCTAGAGCTAATGGGCAAGTCGAGCGGGCAAACGGCATGATCTTGGACACATTGAAGAAGAGGATGTACAGAGAAAATGACAAAACTCCCGGAAAATGGCTCAAAGAATTGCCAGCTGTGGTCTGGGGCCTCAGAACTCAGCCTAGTCGTAACACCAGCGTCTCACCACACTTTATGGTTTTAACTTCAATGAGGGCAAGGTCAATGAAGTATGGGAGCTAGAAGTAAATAGTGCAGAAGAGAAGTGGCTCGATTCTTGTGTACGTACAACCAGATACCTTGCTGTTTTGCGCAGGTACTACAACAAGAACGTTAAAGAGCGGTTCTTCGTGGTTGGGGACCTAGTCCTGAAGTGGAAGATGAATCAGGCTGGTGTCCATAAACTCGCAACCCCATGGGAGGGGCCCTTCATGATCAAGGAAGTCACACGACCAACGTCTTATAGGTTAGCTCACCTGGACGGTACGGACATACCAAATTCATGGCATATCGATAAGCTTAGACGTTTCTATGCTTAACTACTGAGATATGTACTCCTCTTGTACTTTTGATTTACTTCAATAAAGCTATTATGATTTCTCCGACCACTCTAATGTGTCACTTTGAATTTTACGGTTATTCTAACTTAGCCAGTAAAAGCCGACCACCATTCCTTCTATGGTTTTCGGAGCAAGCCCTGTCTTCGATTCCTCCCAACGCGTGCATGAGATCCGCTCTCTACGCTACGGGTGATCGGCAGGTCCCCCTTGGTTTGACTTGTCTGCGTCTACGTGTGCACAGGTCACACACCTCACACTCCGACCACATGGCAAACTAGGACCGCACAAACTTTTTGGGATGACATGTCGAGTACAATGGTACAACTAAACAGAACGTTAACATGTTCTCACTTACTTACACCAATATGAGTTTCAAGATTAAATACGTTTTATACAAAGCAAACAAGCTTATGATGATATATAGTTACGTTATTACAAGCTTGCCAGAAGAGGCCCAAGTTTACAATAACACAACTATGTCCTTCTTCTACAGCTCTAGCCTATTCTATTGGCTGGTCAGGGCACATGGCACCTGCTGCTCACTGCTTCCGATATCCTGCTCGAGTCTCGGGGACTCTTGTACTGGTCGAGCTGAAGAGGATGGCCCCATCGATGCCTGGCTAGTCGAGACCGCAGGTTTCGTCGGTTGGCTCGCAACTGATGGCGTTTCCAGCTGACTTGTCGATGGCGTACCCTGTACAAGTGCTGTCCCACCTCCACACAGGTTAATTTTGCCAATTATCTTTGAAGACAGGTCTAGCTGGGTCATCCGAAGCTCCTCAGCCTTGTCTGGGTCTACCTCCTTCGGGTACCTAGCCTCCAGGCGCTTGAGATCGATTAGGGGGTAGTGGGCACGCACCATGCTTAGCACATGTGCACCTGTGTACTCACTCGCCTCCTTCATGAACTCTTGGAACCATCCCCATGCCTTCTGGCACCTCTCGACCAGTTTGAGCTGCGGCATCCTCGACACTTCCTCTGTAAGCGCTGGGTTGATAAGGTTGAGGACGGGCATGATGCCAGTTGCCACCTCCTGGCACCGGTTCTTCCATGTGTCCTGATCCTTAGTGGTCTCTAGGCATCGTGCCTTCCAGCCATCACGATCTTTCATCATAGCTTCTAGATGTTTCTTAGCATTGACTTTTAAAACTGCAAACCACACAAGACATTAAAATGTCACACCACGACAAGATAAGGCAGGCAATAGAGTGAGCAAGGTGGTCTGGAACACTTACTTTTTAGTTCCTCCTTCATCTTAGCTGTGCGGTCCTAGAGTTGAGACTGGTCGCGCGCCAGTTTCTCGTTGTCCTCCTTTAGGTGACCACACTCTGCGGCCACATGGCTATTCTCCTCTTGGAGACAGACTACTTCACCTTCTAAGCCTGCACTACAGCTGTTACTACCAACAATGCAGCAACACGTGTCATGCACTTGCTGTGATAAAATGATAACTTACTTGTTTTTTCCTGCTCTTTGTTACTGAGCTGGACGACTAGGTTCTGGTTTTGTGCCTCTTGTTCCATCCTCTCCTGGTCGGCGGCTTCAAGTTGGTGGCGCAAGCGTTCCACCTCGGCTGCCAGTTCTCTATTGCTTGTTGTGATCCCCTCAATCTGGTCGAAGCACTTTTTTCGGTACCTTGCGGTCTTCATCAAGTCCTGCATGTAAAAAAGCTAAGTCCAAAAATTCGACTGGATAGCGAGATCAAGTGGTCAAGCCAAACATACCTAGACTTCCGTCACGAGACGTTTTGCCGCTCGTTCAACTTTCATGGTCTCTTCGACCTCTGGGATTTCCTCATGCATAACCCACTGGTCATTCCGCCAGCACGACACATATACATGTTGTCATTTGTCTTGGAGACGGCCCAGGACCTCTTCTACTTCGTCCTCTTCAGCCTCTTATTCAGGAAGCGACGCTGGTCTAGAGTTTGTAGTCTCTACGATCACTATGGCTTTCCCACGAGCCATAGCATCGGCAAGCGTGCTCTGTGCCACCTCCGGCTGCTGCTCCTCGGCTTGGTCTGATCCCCTTGGCACTGAAGTATCCCCTTCAGCAGGGTTAGTGCTCGAAGCACTTGAACTTGGCTCGGCTCTCTGCTTGACCAGCTGCTCGGGGACTATCATCTGGCCGCTCGTCTACTAAGGTTCCGGTGGATTTTCTTCTATAGGTTCCTCCACGGCTGGCTACTGGGCAGTTCTCTCTGCCATTGCTGGTGAAGCCATGCCGCGCCCGGCTAGCTAGTTGGGATTTTTGGTGGATGCCGACCTAATGTATCAGAGATAAGTCAAGAGGGCAATAGTATTCAAATATAAATTGTAAGCTTACATCAAGGTTACAAATACTTAAAGCTTGGAAGCACGAAATGATGTGGTGAAGGCGCGTCTCTTCATCCATCCTTGCTCCACGTGCTCTGCAGGTGTCACCGGGTCTCTTTCCACGACTAGTACCGGCGTCGAGGCTTGGTGCTCGACCCCTTGGCCGCTCGTCCTCTATGTTGCAGTGGTCGATGATGCGATCCCTGCTAGCACAGAGGAGCCACCCTGCTCCGTCGAGTCCAGTTGTCTCCTCCTCTTTCGAGGGACAAGTCGAAAGATGTCTGCATCCTCTGTTTCATCATCTGACAGTGGGAAGATGGCCTGACGACGCTTGCTGGCCGCCGGCCGCTTGCCAGCAGCCCTAGTTGTTGCCTCCTCTCCAACTCCGAGCACCGCCCAGTCGACGTCTTCGGTCCTGGTGCTGGTCTGGGCGGTTGGGCTGGCAACTTGTGGCCACTCTACGCCAGGGGGTGGAGACACGAACACTGCTGCTCTGTCACAACCATTAATCTGACAAATATACAGGCGATAACACAGTAAGTTTCTATTACAACGTAACACTATGGGTACAAGGCAGAATGATTTACCTTTGGGGGAGGTTGGGCGAGCTTGAAAGCATGCTCAATGTCGCTCAATCTGACATAATTTGGATCGGCTAAGTTGAATAGCTCTCCAATCCTGGCTTTGACTTCGATCTTGTCAAACGCCTCTTTCCTGGTCCTCGTTGGATCTGCGCTACCCTAGTATTCGTAGCCAGGATGTACGCTCCTCTGACAGGGCTAGATCCTTCGGCTAATGAAGTTCCCGACCACACTTGGACCATCTAGTTTCTCCCATGGGATCATCCCAAGCAGTTCTACGATCTGTTCTAAGTGCTCGGGTTTCTTCGACCAGCTGTTCTTCTTCTCCGGAATGAACCTCATGTCGCACAGGGTGATCGTGTTTAGCTCTTCATGGATGTAGAACCACTTCTTATACCAGTCGTCTAGTGATGTGTTCCAAGGGCAGTGCAAGTACTGGGCCTTCATCCTGTCACATAGATTGAGGTATACACCTCTGGCTATCTTTGAGCCGCCGCTTCCTTTCTTTCGCAGACAGAAAAGATGGCGAAAGAGGTCGAAATGGGGCTGGAAGCCACCATATGCTTCGCAAAGATGGATGAAGGTGGAGATAAGAAGAATCGAGTTGGAATGCAGATTGCAAATCCCAATCTCTTAATACAAACAGAGCCCCTGAAGGAAAGGGTGCACTGGAACCCCAAAACCCCGCTTAAAGAAATCCTCAAAAACCACAATCTCACCTGGTTGTGGATCGGGGTAGCTTTCTCCTTCTAGCACGTGCCATCCCGTGAGTGCCTTGTTGTGGAGCACTCCCATGGTGATGAGGTCTTCGATGGTCTGCTCGTTGCTCCTTGACGTCCACCACTCCTTCGCCATGACTCCAGTTTTGTTCTGGGCGTCTCTCTTCGCCATTAATCTGTCGTTGCTAAAGGGGTGGATACGGTGGAGGGGTGATTGGTGATGATCTTGGAGGTATAGGGTTTGGCAAGAGGACGAAAAAGGCTGCAGCGGCGAATGGTAATGGGGATCGGTAAAAAATAACTTACCAGTTCTATATTATAAATAACCAAGAGTTCCGCCGTTTTGTTCGCCCGAGATTCTTGGGAGACGTGCGCACGCGCCACAGACGGTTGTTTTCACAACCTCGAGATCTATGCCAATAAACGCGCCCCTTCGTTACCAGTGTACGCGTCTCTTTGTTGCTAGTGTGAGAGGGGCCACACTGACGCACCTCCTTACAGGTGCCAAGCGACTATTTGCTAGAAAGGACAAGAAGACAGTGTGATGTGCTATACCCATCTGCTTTTTTGACCAGGCATGTCAGATTGGACTTGACAAAGTAAGAAGATAAATAAATACACCAAATAATAATACAAGAGGCGTTCTTTTCTTCGCTGCATGTCTTGTGCTCGGGGACTGCTCCGACCACTGCCATGCTCGGGGACTGCTCCGACCACTGCCGTGCTCGGGGACTACCCAGACCACTTCCGTGCTCGGGGACTGCTCCGACCACTGCCGTGCTTGGGGACTTCTCCGACCACTGCCATGCTCGGGGACTGCCCAGACCACTTCCGTGCTCGGGGACTGCTCCGACCACTGCTGTGCTCGGGAACTATCCCGACCACTGCTCGAAGACTGTTCTCCTCGGCTACATGTGATTTGTACTCACATACAGTTGAGAGATATTTATTTAGACCTTGCTACAAGGCTCATATTTCGCCTTCCAACAAGCTCGGGGACTACATCGGTACGATGCACCTACCGGTGCATCTCGTATCGCCTGTAAGACGATTGGATTTTTAACTCCAGTGGAAATTCTTTTTGGACCCTAGCACCACGTGCCTACGTCACCTACTACCAGGCTCAGGGACTAAGTGGGCACACTTCACCTTGCGGTGAATGTGTTTATTTAATCGACCCTTATGCTTTGACTGATTTGTTAGGATTACTATCGTGCTCGGGAACTGTCCCAACCACTGCTCGAAGACTGTTCTCCTCGGCTACATATGATTTGTACTCACATATAGTTGAGAGACATTTATTTAGATCTTGCTACAAGGCTCATACTTCGCCTTCCAGCAAGCTCGGGGACTACATCGGTACGATGCACCTGCCGGTGCATCTCGTATCGCCTGTACGATGATTGGGTTCTCAACTTAACTGGGAATTCTTTTTGGACCCTGACACTACGTGCCTATGTCACCTACTACTAGGCTCGGTGACTAAGTGGGCACACTTCACCTTGCGGTGAATGTGTTTGTTTTTCGACTACTACGCCTATGATAATCAAGGACGCTACGCTTCGAGACGCACTTACATTTCTTTTTAGAAATACAAGTGGGCACACTTTCCAGGACGGAAGTCTTTTTCTTTTTTCTTAAGAGCACCACACATTCTTCGGACAACCTACTTCTCCGATTGAATACGATGGTCAGAGATGTCAAGAACTCAAGCCTCAATGTTCGGAGAAGGTTAAAATGGCATGTCGCAGCATAATACATGGTGCTCGGGGACTAGCTGTGGGGGTATTGATCCCTATACCCTTATGGCTAGGCTTGGGCCGGCCTAGATCAGAGGGTCCGGTCCACCAAAGGACGATGCGCGGCCCGGCCAACCTGTTCGGAGTCCCGCGCAAGGAGTCAAGACAGATTTGGCAATTAAGCAAGATCCTGGTCGGTTAGAATAGAAATCCTTATCTGGCCACCTATGGCAATTGTAACTGGCTAGGATTAGTTTCCAGATCTGTAACCCTGCTCTCCGGACTATATAAGGCGGGCAGGGGACCCCTCTAAAAAACATCTCTCATTGACATACAGCAATACAATCAGACGCAGGACGTAGGTATTACGCCTTCTTGGCGGCCGAACCTGGATAAAACCTCGTGTCTGTCTTGCATCACCGTCTTGTTTATAGCTTGCGCATCTGTCTGCCGACAATCTACTATCTTGGGCATACCCCTAGGTAGACTGTCGACCATATTTCGTCGACATGCCCCAAATGTGGACGTCGGCCATCGTGCCGATGTTTTTCTTGCAGGTTTTGGAAACGTCCCCGTGCAGGGGAGGTGCTGCCGAATTTTTACACTTTTCTTTAAACTCCTTACATTTTTATCTTGTCACTCACGTGCAATATCTTCTTTTTTGTGCAGCGGACATCGGGGGCGGCGTCGAACCAGGTCGGAGGGTCGCCGGCATCGCAAGTCGAGCCATCCGCACCCAGACCGTCGTCGGGATCGCACGCTGGGGCGCAGTGGCCGTGAGCCGCTCACGGAGTAGTTTCTATGTATCGAACTTGTGAACTTGTGGACTATGAACTTGTGGTTTGTAATAAATTGTGGATTTCGGACAAATTTGGTCATTTGTAATATATAAATGTGGTTTGTAATTTATTGCTGTTGAATTGTGGTTTCTATTATATATATATATATATGCATTGTTGTTTAAATGGAAAAGCAAAAAACAAAAAAAAAGAAATTTAGAGGTGGCTTTGCCAAGTGCAATGACCATTGCACTCGGTAAAGAAAATTTAAAAAAAAAACACGCTTTCCGAGTGCAATGGTCATTGCACTCGACAAAAAAAATTAAAAAAAAAAAAACACCCTTTGCCGAGTGCCGGTGCTGTGGCACTCGGCAAAGATGTTTAAAAAAACAAATTTCTTTGCCGAGTGCCGGAGCTGTGGCACTCAGCAAAGAGTTCTTTAAAAAAAATTAGACGGCGTCGGCCGTTGGCCGACGACGTCAAATCATTGTCGAGTGCCCGAAATTTGGCACTCGGCAAAGCAGCCTTTACCGAAAAGGGATTCGACGGAGGCTCTTTGCCGAGTGTTGCACTCGGCAAAGGCTTTGCTGAGTGCAAAGCTGCCTTTACCGAGTGCAACAGGCACTTGGCAAAGAGCCTGTCTCCGGTAGTGTTTTTAGTAGCCCAACGGTACAGCATAGTCCGTGATACCATACCATATAGCTCAGGACATGGTGGACCAGTATTTGAAGGCATGTTTGTTTGTCTGGACTGAGCTGCTCTGGACGAATGAATAGAGGTTGGGTATTGTCAAGTAGGTCACGTTGGTGCAACCCTTTTTGTTTGGTAGACTTGTATCTGTTGGGTCTAGGCTGTACATATGTTGTTTGTTTGCCTACACTGCGTTGAAGGTAGGGATGACAATTGTACCCGCGTGTTTCATACCCAATAGGTGCGATCAAGGGTATGAAAAGTCACCTGTGCAGGTATATGAGGGGTGGGTTACTCGGGTACATGCAAAGATACGGGCGGGTTGTATAAAAATTTACCCGAAGGTGCCCGCAATTTGAGAATAAATACGAATATTTGTAACATATGACATATGCATATTATTTCAACTAGGACATTTAACATGTAATTTAAAGCATATGAATAGCATACCAAACTATAAAGATGATAATTTTTTTATGGATGATTGAATAAAGTGATTGTCATTGTATGAGCTATTAACTTGTTACTTTAGTTCTTGTGTAAGTTGTGTTGTGTTATTTCTATGAGCACAAATGACCGAACTACAAATTTATGATGTAGTGTGCTTGTGAGCTACTATATAATGTACTAGTGAACTCTATGTGAGTGAGATTGACATATTTGTTGATTTTTAAATCATGAATTTATTTATTTTGTATCACTTTGATTTTATTACTCGATCTCTCTTGGATATACTAGACGGTACCCAATATCTGTTGGATACTCGTCGAGCGTGGGAATGGTGCAAAATCTTACATGTGGGTACTCGCGGGCGGGTAAATGCTTTAGCTGCACCTTACCCGACCCGCTGCATCCCTAGTGGAGGGCCCACTGTCAGCCATCCCCACCACCACGTACGCATGTGCCGGAGCCCGAACGAGCCGCGCCTGGGAGAACCAAACTTCACATTCGTTTCCCCGTGGCCTGGGTCCAGGGTGCTTGGGATTTTGTTCTGCACAAGCTCCCGCGCAGCCCAGCCCAACAAACAAGTGAAGCTGCACCACCAGAGCATGTCCCAAGAGGACGTCTAGGTATTCAAACACACCCCGAGTGTTTTGGACTGCTGTGTGGGTTACGATAGATTTATGATCTTGCACCTTATACCTTTTTATCTCATTAGTTTTACGATATAAATAAAAAAAAGTTACTTATGTGTCAACGGTATCATGATACGTTAAGTCAACATATGAATTCATAATTTTTTTTTGGGTTCTACACGTTTGCAGGTGTTTCTATTTTGCCTTTTCGTTTCCCAACTGTTTGACACATTTTTGTTTGAATTGGTTTGTTCACAGTTTCGATTTCGATTTTGTTATACGTAATGAAAAATTAAAATAAGATTTTCGTTTCTCAACTGACCGCAGCTCCGTTCCATTTCGCATTTCGGCTGCGCTACCTGCACGCCTATGCACTTCACTGCCAGAGTGCCAGCCGCGCAAGGCCGGGGAGGCCAGCGAGAGACACGTCTCGGCGCATGGGGGCCTCCCCACACCAGCAAGCAATTCCCCACGCCACGCGCCCAGCTTTGTTTCGTGCCGCCAGCCAGAAGGCCAAGCCAATATATCCGCTCATTCGCCCCAATAATAACTCGGCGTCGGCGTCGTACACGCGTCCACCGCGGTGGGGTAGTCTCCGTCTCCTCCTTGTCGCGACCCGCCGTTTTGTCACGGCGCACGCCGGCCGCAGCCGTGTCGCTGGCTGCCAAATGACGGCGGCCCGGCCGGGGTGGGGAGGAGGTCGGCACGCCCGCGCGCGCCCACTGGCCGGCTGGACGCGAGCGGCCAAGCGGGCCGGCCGGCCGTACGATGCGAACGCGGGGGTGTGCTCCTTGGATTTGCTTTGCTTGTGCTGTACTCGTACACTACAGCACATGCCCCGACCGTGACCTATAGGCTATAGTAAGGGGCCGGAAGAGGAGGACGAACCGACGGCGGCCGTGCCCGGGTGGGTGGTAGGCGCACGGCACGGCATCGCATCGGCATTGGACGTTTGCGGTGCGGTACTCGATCGCTTGTCCCTTGCAGCTTGGGCTCTGTTGGTTCGGAGGAATTTTAGGATGAATTTAGATGAATCTGAAGGAATTTGTGAGAGAAAAAATACTATTTCGAATGAAAAAAAAATAGATCAAGCCAGATTTAAGGACACGTGGAGAAAAATATTAATGTTTGATGTTTGTGGGCATGGATCCGGAATAACGCTAGCTGCGTGGTACAGTTCCGCTGCTGCTCGGTGCACCGGCCAGCCAGCCAGCCGCTCGAGTCGAGGGTGCATCCATCCATGCGTGAATTTTTTTTTCTTCTATATATATATATACGGACCCAGCTAGCCTTTGTCGTTTGTGCTCGAGTCGAGGGTGCGTGTCAGCGTGTGTGAACGGACGAAAGTAGGGCCTTGTTTAGTTTCCATCAAAATTCCAAGTTTTTTCACTCTTTTTCCATCACATCAATTTTTGGACGCTTGCATGGAGTATTAAATGTAGGTAAAAAAATAACTAATTATACAATTTAGTTGAAAATCACGAGATGAATCTTTTGAGCCTAGTTGATTCACGATTGGATAATATTTACCAAATAAGACAAAAGTAGTACTATTCATCAGGTTGAAAAAACTTTCGATCTCAACAAGGCCTAGATAGCCCAGCCGGCATCGGTCCTAATCCGGCTTGTTTGCCCAACTAAAACCACGCGCGCCGAGGTTCGATTCGTAGGTATACGTCACGATCCCGTGGGCAGCCGGCGGCATTGCACGTTTTTTTTTAATCATCGGTTTCATGAGCCGTACTATTCAGGTAAAAGAACCGTGTTTCAGCTAAGGCCACGTTTAGTTTCAAACTCAAATTCCTAAAAAGTACTATAGTAGCCACCACATCGAATCTTGCGATACATGCATAGAGCATTAAATATATATGAAAAAAACTAATTGCACAGTTTGATGGAAAATCGCGACACGAACGTTTTGAGCCTAATTGGTCCATGATTGAACACTAATTGCCAAATAAAAATAAAAGTGCTACAGTAACCCAAATTCTAAAATTCGGCCAACTAAATGCGGGCTAAATTTTCAGCGAAGCCAGCGTAGCCATCATGGTCATGTGACGCGACGCCGGTACTAGACCCGTCAAGCGCCAAACGCTTCGGTCCATCGGATTCTCGGCCGCATATCTGTTACGCGCGTACGCGGTCGAGCGACGAACACGTATCCACTATCCGGTGGTGGTTTGGACTTTGGACCATCATCGGTTTTGTTTTGGTCCACCTTTTGGGACATCGTCGCCCGGCGACGCGCGACTCTGCGGCAAGGTTCAACGAGCCATCGGTGATCGGCCTACATACTCTAGATGAACCCCGGAGACGATGTGCATGCTTACGTAGCCTTCACAGTCAATTCACGGTGTATCCCTGTTACAGTATATGTCGTCGCATCCTTCGTCGCTCTTATCGTCACTACTATCGATTGCCAGTGCTGACACGATAGCTGCATCGTCAATTTGCGTTGCTTGCCGTTTGTCCCACCCATTGTCACAGCGAGTCGCTCGATCCAGCGGTACGTACGAGTAGGACAAGACGAAAAAACACAAGATAATACCAATCCTACTAGATTCGCCCAGAGTGCCAAATCGCATGTTTATTACGTACTACTGCTCCATACAAACTACTGGCGCCCACAGTATCAGTTCCCTTCGATCAACGATTAGTATTAAAGGAACCACTCCACCGCGTGCATGCACAAAAGGAAGAAAAGAGTGAGAGGCCAGGCCAAAGGCGGTTTTATGCCCAGCGATCCAGAAGCGACACGGCGTGGCGCGGACCGGTTCAAAGTTCTCCATCCCCTCACGCCTCACCACCGAAGCGCTAGCGTATCAATCCCTCCCTCCCTCCCTCCCTCCCTCGCCTCGCCATGGCATTTATCACCCGCAACAGGAGGAGGGGGGAGGCATAGCCCTGTTCACGTGTCCTTAAATGCAGCTGGATCCGTTTCTTTTTTTATCCGAAACAATATTTTACTTTCATAAATTTCTATAAATTTATTTAGATTCCTCCAAAATTCCTCCCAGCGAACGGGACCCTAGATCCGGCCTCCCTTTTTCTACTGCTAGCTAGTCGTCCTCGTCCAAGCAAGCACCACCCAGCAGCCCGCCCAATCGACGACGCACAGCAAGATAAAATAGTATAGTAAAATACTACGGCCGGGGGGGGGGGGGGGGGCGCGCGCGGCGGCACCAGCACGCCACGCCAGCCATTGGCACCGCTTTTGTCACATGCCCATTGCCCGGGTTTTCTTTTCTGGCCCGCCGTCCGTCCGGCCGTCCGGCCCGTCGGCGACTGGCGCTCACTGTGCCAGGATGTTTTGTCCGGGCGTCCGGACGGAGCCGCTGCACCTGCACGCTCGAATCGGAGCCGGCCGGCGTGCGTTACCCGCAAGGAACGAACACGGAATGACGGAAAAGCTCCCCCTCCCCGTGCCCGTGCGGCCGTCTCTCTAATGCCTGCCTAGTAGTAGTAGTAGTAGTTTTTACACGTACGTACAGTACGTACGAGAGAACCTTTTTTTACCGCTGTGGTGCCCGTGAGTAGTGGTGCGGTGATGCCATTGCCTCTGCCTGCCTTCAAGCTTCTGCCATGTGTGTGCGCGGTGAAAAAGCAGCAGGCCTAGTACTACTACGACTGCAAGGCGCAAGGAGTCCAGCACCAAGCTAGTAGGAGGCTACAGCACGGAGGAAAAAAGTACAGAGAGGCTCCAAGATTGCTTGCATGCGTCCGACCGGGGGGGGGGGGGGGGGGGGGGGGGTGACGCTGAAAGAGCCCAAAAATAACCATCCAGGACTAGCGCCCATTGGTGGACAGAACAGCGCCAGCGGCAGCGCACAGAGGACAGCTAGTCAAAGCGCGCGGGCGAGCGAGAGCCAGGGCGAGACGGAGGAGGGAGAGGAACTGGAACGGAACAGGGTGGGTGCGTGGGGCGTGGCGCGTGGCGCCCCATTTAATTGCCAGCAAAATAACCGTATGTTTTCTCATAATAAATCAGCGTCCAGTATCAACTGTTTTTCCGGCCATCCGGACCTTTGTTCCGCACACAGGGATCCATCCGCTGGGGAAAACAAGTGGGATGGGGGGCCATGGGGGGCAGGGCAGGCCGGCAGGCGGGCGGAGGAAGCAAACACGTAGCAGCGACCAGGCGCAAGGCGCCAAAGCCTACTACGGCGACGCGGATTCCCCGCCACAAGCCAACAAAACCCGAAACAAAGTCATCCTCATCCAATGTAGCCAGCCAGACAACCAACCCCGTCCCCAGCACCTCCGTGCCGACGCCCCTCCTCCTGGCCTCCACGCTCCGTCACGTGGACGCGAGCACTGCCAGTCGGCAGTCTACCGCTCTACCCAGGCACCAGCTGGTCGCTTGATTGCGATTGCTTATAGCTCGCCAGCGGCCGCCGTGCCGACCCGCCGCACACGTATCGCCGAGCCGAGCCGGAGGACAGAACAGAACAGTTTTGCATCGCCCCCGGCGTCGGCTCTCGCGACGCGCCGGGCACTGGCCACCGCGCGCTTTCGTGTCATGGACCGCTCGGCTCGCGCCACCCGCACAGAACAAAATCGGTTGGACAAGCTTGACCACGCTGCCTGATGTCTCTGTGACCGCGATGGCGCGCTGATGTAAAGGATGCGTCTGGTGTGACGACTGACCAAACAAGCAGAGCAGCTAGCCACCGACCGATCGACTCGACAAAACCACTACTGCTGTTAGCACGATCGATCAGATTTATCGGTGCCTGCCTTCTTTTAGTAAACAACACATTTAATTCTCGTGACAAGCGTAACAACATGACTACATGAGAGAAAATCACTTACAAATCACCACTGCTGTGACTCTACAAACGTCTGACCGTGAAGTCGCTTCTGATCATCACGCATAAAAAGATCCCATCGCGCGGTGCCGGTGACGGACAACCCACGCCAGGACGTGATATCATGGCACCATCAAACGGTACAGACCGGGCGGGGGTGGGAAAAAAACTTGGCGGGCGGGGGTGGGAAAAAAACTTGGCGGATTCGTGCCGGAGCGAGCGATCAATGCGGGGAGGTGGTTAAGGATGGCAACGGCCCCCGATACTCAATAGGTATTTGATGGGATGGTGTCATCCTGTTCGCTTGATCGTATCAGTTATGATATATATTTTTCTCTCACAACAAAACAACATTAGCCGGCTTATAAGCCACAGAAACGATCAAGCGAACGGGGTACATATCTCTTCCCGCGGGGATCTAAATTGGCGAAAATCCATCCCGACAGGTACAGTACGGGGACTATATATAGCTTTTTGCTTTCGGAAAATCCCAAGCACTTAACACAAAGCTTAAGGATTACCTTACAAGTGTTGTAAGACTACGGAGACTTTATTTATTCTCTAATTTACAACGGTGGAGTGGCTACTAAGTAAGTGGAGTATATTAGTACTAAAGGTGGACGAACTCAGAGAACTCCTGATATCGTAGTCTTCATAGTGTATGTATGAGTGGAGAGATGGTGGAGTGGTGGTGTGGAGTGGAGTCTTTAGTGGATGAGTTCGTGGTGATGGAGCTGGTGGTCTTCGTGGCAGAATCGTCCGAAATAACACAGTTACGGAGACACTCGTCTTTCACCAGACACTAAGCACTCCGAAAGCGAGCTACAACAGGCGAGTTCCGTCAGGCACACCCCAAGGGAGAGCCCGAAAGATCCATATTTTTCTTCAAGGATCCAATAATGAGAACGAGTTACAATACTTAATCAATTTCATACATCCAGAGTTCTTCAAAGTATATTATTACAGTACCAAATTCAGAGTGCAGAATATTAAACAGCGGAAATAAAAAATAAAACTAAAAAACATCTATCAATAAGAAGCAAGGATACGTCTGTGCCCACCAGAAGAATCCTTCACACAATGGCTACTCCTCAAGTAGTATCTGCAACAGGGGTAAATAAACCCTGAGTACACAATGTACTCGCAAGACTTATCCGACTGGTGGGAATAATTTTCTGACTCCAAGGGATATGATAAGCTTTATGGTTTGCTGATTTCCTTATTGTAGAAAGCAATATTAATAGTGAATCCTTATGTAAGTTAATATTAGCGGTCATGATTAATTTATTATCTAGCCATTCTATGTAAACATATGTTCTATTTTCAAGCATGGGTTGAGCAAACAATTCTATTTCATCACCTTTTATCCTTCAGTTCTTACTACGATGCTAGAGTTTAGACAAGCCGCATCAGATTACCCGGCGATTCGTGAATCAATGTGCCCAGCTGGGTACCCCAAAAACACACGTCCTGCTTATACCCCAGGCATAAGCCGGACCAACCCACCACGCTCCTGTCACGGGGTCCAGATCCCCGTCCAAACATGGACTCCAAGCCCCCGCTCCTGAGTCCCAGACTCAGTGCGGTGCAAGGACCTCCACCATCCCCGTCTCCAATCAGTCGGTTCGAAAAGAGCCAGAACCCATGCGTCAATACCCAAGTATGAGCTCGAGATAATAAGTCTATGACTTGCCTAGCATCCAATGCAACAACCGGTCCTTAACCGACACAGAGAGGGAAAAAATGTAACCAGGCTATACCCTGTTGCCGTAGGACACAACCTCTTACACTCACCAGTACCCAAACCATATCCCTGCCCAGTCACCATTTTCTTTTCCACCAATTTTATCATGAGTGATCATAATTATCACCTATTGTGAGGAACGATAGGTTACTCACGCTACCAAAATTCTGAGCATAGCAGCTTCTCGACCTATACTAGTTGGACTCATAGGTAGATATATCTATGTATGTAGTTTTCATAAAATGCCTGTACATAACTGCACATCATAAATATATTAGTGATCTTTTAAAATAAGGATTATGCACTAGGGCTTGCCTTGGGTAGGTCAGCAGCGAACGGCTCCGGTGCTCTCTCCTGTACAAGGACCTCCTCATACTCCTCAATAATCTCCTCGTAGTCATGTTCGTCTGCAGGCACGAACTCTACCAACTCGTTATCTACATGCATGGAATGATGATGCAACACTTAATAGTATGGCAACAGCAACTCTTAAAATAAAATACATCTATCAAGCTACTAAACTAGCTCTACTGACTAAGACGTTACGTTACTTATCATTTCCACTAAACAGGTATGAGACATTTTATACATTAACTTAGCAACTAAAGGCATTCTTATTCTTAACATCGATTTACTCTATATATGATAAAACAAGGAGTACTAGCTACTCTATTTATCCTCCTATTCTAAAGCTACAAAAATTATAGAGAGTACATAATAATCTAATGTACCTACTGTAAAATTTTTATGGCTAAATCTATCATCAATTTGCCACCAAAATTTCCTACAATTACTAAGCTAAATAACACTAAGATTTCCTAAATGAATTAATGAGTCTATCATTAGTACAGATGACTGTAAACTAACTACACTAACAGATAAATAGCATCTGCCCCACATCCGTCGGAGGCGGCCACATGCTCCGGCGAGCCTTGGCCCTAACCGACTCAACCATCTACCCTAGGAGCAGGAGGGCCTCACCAGAGACATGCAAGACGGCTTGGACGAAGTCACAAGGTTTGATAAGGTGGTTGTCCACGAGCGCAGGGTTGCTCTGGTTCACGGCAAGCATGACGACAGCGTCCCCAGTGACCTACTGCTCTGTCGATGAAACTGCTACACAGGGCGAGGCAACCAAATCAAGGAGACGCAAAAGAACTACTCAATTGAGACAACGGGGCACGGAGCGACGCCTTGGCCGAGCACCCGCCTCGATGGCCATGGCAGACCGCCGCGAGGAAAATGCCCCACGTTACCTCACTAGAGGATGAAAGCTCATTAGGTCCACTCCAATCATGAGCTAACTACCAGAGCTAGTTGGGTGCACGGTTAATTTGATGGAGGTGGACGGAGCGAGGCCAATTGGGTGGACGCCACCATTTGGTCTTAAGGGGGGTCGATGGCGGGGGAAACTCAAATTGAAGACAGACACCATACGACAGCAACAGTAGCAGGCTTGGCGCGAAGCTATGCTCCAAATCAAGTTCCAGACATGCGCAATTACATGGATGGGGCCAAGCTAAGCGGGTTGGCCTTGGTGCGGCTCGGTTGGCCGGTGCGACGCCATTCAGAGCGACTGCGATAGGAGCATGGCGTGGTGCAGTCACTAAATGGGGGAGGACGACAGCGTGACGAGCGAGGGCTCCACGTGCACGTATGAGACCGGCACCACAACATGCGACCACGGCGCCTTGACTCACAAGACAACGATGGTCATGCCACATGATGGCGTAGCACGCACGCATAGCAGTGACGGCGATGCCGCATCGCAAGTGACGCGAGCGCAAGCGAGGTGACAATGCGATGCAGAGGCACACGCGTATACCGGCGATGACGATAGCGGGCCGACCAGGGCACCGGGCCCGTGACGACAGTGGCGGAGGCAGAGCGGCCAGGCGGACGTGACGGCGGTGGCATGGCGGCCAGGTGGACACGACGGCGGTCGCAGGGCGGCCAGGCCCACCGAGCGCGGCGTGCACGTGCATGCGTCGCATGCTCGGGCGCAGCAACGGCGGTGCGGGTGCGCGCTTGGGCAAGCCAGTACTATGGCACCAAGCCAAACTGAGGCATGGTGACCGCGTCCAGACACAGCAGTCGATGATAACGTGCCATGCACGGTTTTTAAAAGCGCCCCGAAAATTCAACTCGATGCTCTAATTGCTAAACCATCTATTTTACACTCAAGATGCCATGTTAGGCTACTAAAACAAGCCCTAAGACCAAACCACTACCTAACCCGATTCTCCTACAAAAATTGACAAACTTAGCTTCGTCCAAGCGTTTCCCAACTTAGGAAATTCGACTACGTCTCGATTGGATTTGCGTCGAATTTGATTTCCCAGCTATTTGGTATGCTAGCTAGCGAATTCCTTTCGCTACCCCAAGTATTTCATCGCCACCTACGATGCTTACACTATAAACTTTATTAAAGTGCCATATATGCATTCTATAGTATTTTGTTTAATAAAAAATTGTTTAAACCCTAAGCGATACAACGCGACATGAAATATAACATCTATTTCCCGTTTCCGATGAACGTTTCAAGTTACGTACATTGCTTTGCACCCTATATTACACACATTTACACATAAATATGACACTCATGCAGTGTTTTAGCAAAAGACTGTACAGTGTAACACCGAGGGTGTTACAAATCTAGCCCCGTAAAACAAAATCTTGACCCGAGATTTCATGTGTCTAGTGTGGGAAAAGAGGTAAGAATTACATTCAACGTAAATAACTACCTATTTGAACCAGAGAGAAGATGGGGGTAATGCTTCAATATATAGCTCTCTTGTTCCCACATTGCTTCATCCTCTGAGTGGTTTTGCCACTACACCTTGTAGAACTTCACCACATTGTTCCTTATCACTCTTTCCTTTTCGTCCTGAATTTTGACAGGGTGCTCAATATACGTCAAGTCCGGCCGGAGGGGAAGCCCTTCAATTTCCACAACTTCATCAGGCACCTGCAAACATTTCTTCAACTGAGATACGTGGAACACATCATGTACCGCCGATAAAATATCTGGAGTTAGAGACATAAGCAACTGGGCTACACTGCTTCAAAATTTGGTAAGGACCCACGTATCGAGGAGCTAGCTTGCCATGGACACCAAACCGATGCATCCCTCTCATAGGAGACACCTTAAGGTACACGTAATCCCCAACTACAAATTGCAAAGGCCTTCTTCGCTTGTCCGCATAAGCTTTCTGTCGGCTCTGAGCTGCCTTCAAATGACTCTAAATAATGCTGACTTGCTCACAAGCTTCTTTGATGAAGTCAGGCCCAAAGTATCCATGGTCTCCCAATTCAACCTAGTTAAGTGGTGTCCTATATTTCTTTCCATATAGAGCTTCAAATGGTGCCATACGAATGCTCTCTTGATAGCTATTATTGTAAGAAAACTCAGCTAACTTTAGGCATTCATCCCACTTCTTAGGAAAAGAAATGGCACAAGCTCTCAACATGTCCTCGAGTATCCGGTTCACCCTTTCTGTTTGGCCATCAGTTTATGGATGATAGGCTGAGCTTCTGAGGAGACGGGTACCAAGACATTGCTGAAGTTGCTCCCAGAAATGAGAGACAAAAACGGACCCTCTATCCGAGATGATAGTAAGGGGAACTCCGTGTAGGGTCACAACCCAGTCAAAATATATATGGGCATACTTCTTGGCTGTATATTTAGTGTCCACCGGAAGAAAATGAGCAGACTTAGTGAGACGGTTCACAATGACCTAAATAGAGTCGTAGCCCTTGGATGTGCGGGGTAAACCCATAATGAAATACATAGAAATGTCTTCCCATTTCCAAACAGGAATGGGCAAGGGCTGCAAATATCCTAGGGTACGCATGTGGTCCGCCTTAACTCTCCCATAAGTGTCACACTCCACGACGTACTTGGTGATGTTCTTCTTCATGTTGGACCACCAATACAAGTGGCACAAATCATGGTACATCTTGTTGCTGCTAGGATGGATAGACAACTTTGAATAATGAGCCTGATTCAAAATCTTCCTTCTCAGCTCCTCATTTGATGGAACCACCCATCTATCCTTGTACCTCACTACACCTTACTCATCAATACTAAACTAAGGACCACGTCCTTCGGCAATCAATTTCTTGATGTGAGGAATTTCTAAAGTGTCTCGCCTTTGCTCCATAATAATCTGCTCAAGTAATTCTGAGACTAAGGTAATGTGAGCCAGCACCTCTACATGGTTGAGAGACAAAGGTGTTTCTTTGACTTGATAAGACTTCTGGCTCAAGGCATCAGCTACCACGTTAACCTTTTTAGGGTGATAATGTATCTCCAAGTTATAATCCTTGATCAATTCCAACCATCTCATTTGCCTCATATTTAACTCAGACTGAGTAAAAATATATTTGAGGCTCTTGTGATCTAAAAAATGTGTACTTTGTTGCCCAACAAATAATGCCTCCAAATCTTTAGAGCGTGGACCACAACAGCCAACTCTAAATCATGGGTAGAGTAATTCACTTCGTGCTTTTTCAGTTGGCGTGAAGCATAAGCTATCACATGCCCTTCCTGCATAAGCACATATCCCAACCCTGTCTTCGAGGCATCACAATATACATCAAAAGGTCTGTCAATATCTGGTTGGGCCAAGATAGGAGCAGTGGTCAAGAATGTCTTCAAAGCTTAGAAGGCTTCTTCATAGGTCGGATGTCAGTCAAACTTAGCTTCTTTTTGGAGCAGCTTAGTCATTGGCTGAGCTATCTTGGAGAAATCCAGAATGAAGTGCCGATAATACCCAGCAAGACCAAGGAACTGACGAATCTAGTGCACTGACTTAGGAGACTTCCAATTTAGCATATCTTGCACCTTGCTGGGGTCTACAGAAATACCGTCAGGTGTCAAAACATGCCCCAAAAATGACACTGGATCTAACCAGAATTCACACTTGATGAATTTAGCATACAACTTGTGTTCCCTCAATCAAGCTAGTACTATCCAGAGGTGTTGGGCATGCTCTTCCTTGTTCTTAGAATATATCAAGATATCATCAATGAATACCACCACAAATTTGTCCAACTCTGGCATAAAGACTGAATTCATCAGGTACATGAAAAATGCAGGAGCGTTGGTGAGACCAAAAGACATGACTAGGTATTCGTACAACCCATACCTAGTAGAAAAAGCTGTCTTTGGTATATCTTATGGTCTAATCTTGATTCGATGATAGCCTGAACGGAGATCAATCTTGGAGAACACTTTGGCACCAGCTAGTTGATCGAATAAAGTATCTATACAAGGTAAAGAATACTTGTTCTTAATGGTTACCGTATTGAGAGGGCGGCAATGCACACACATCCAAAGAGTGCCATCCTTCTTCTTCAGAAAAATGGCTAGACAACCCTATGGTGAAGAGCTAGGACGGATGAATCCCTTTTCCAACAACTCTTCCAACTGCTTCTTCATTTTAGCCAATTCCTTCAGAGCATGCGGTATGGACATCGGGAGATAGGAGCAGTGCCAAGCTCTAATTCAATAGAGAATTCCACGTCTCTGTTCGGTGGCAACCCAGGTAGATCTTCAAGAAAAACATCCAGGAACTCACATACCACAGGAATAAAGGTAAGATCAAGAAAGGCTTCAGCATGAGCAGCAATAGATAAGACTAGATCTGAGGGTACAAGAAGAGACATCCTATCCTCAGAAGAAGGAAGCTGTAACTCGACAACTCTCTGCTTCAGATCCGAGACTATCCCATATACCCACAACCAGTTCATTAACAGAATTGCATCAATGCCTTGCCCAGGTAGCACCATGAACTAGAGACGGTAAGTGTGAGTGGCTAATACTAAGCTCACTGTGTCAGTCCGAGTGTTAACGCACATCTGCGTACCCAGAGTACTGAGTCTATAGACAAAAGGTATAGCCATAAGAGGTATATTATGCCGGTGTGCAAATCCTATGCTCATGAATGAATGTGATGCACTAGAATCAAACAACTCATAAGCTGGATGGGAATCAATGGTGAACATACTAGCCATCACCGGTTCATTTTGCAATATTTCCTTAGCCTCCATGAAATTAACCTGACCAGATCGGTTGACTGGCACTTTCTTCTTGATCACTGTCCGCTTGATTAGCCTGGAGTTAGCTGATGGCTAACCAGACTGGGCTGGCTGGTTTTGCAGACACTCTTAGACATAGTGGCCTTCCTTGCCACATTTGAAACAAGCACCAGGCTTGTTCCCTAGTCCTTGATGAGGTAGGACCTGCTGTCCCTAAGGCTACTGATGTTGCACCTACTGAGTAGGTGCATGATACTAAGTGGAAGGTTCCTGAAAAGTCTGCTGAGGCTATAGAAACGAATGCTCGCCCGAAGATTGATAGGGCACCCACCTGATAACCTATACTTTCTAGGCATGGGGATGACTAGAAGACCTAGTAGCCACCCGCTTGCACTTCCATTCTGCCTGAGAGTCACACTGCAAGCCCTCCATTGCAATGGCACCATTCATCATCGCCCCAAAGGTCTAATAGTTCTCGATATATAACTCCTTCTGTAGGCTGCAAGAGAGGCCACGATAAAAGCGGTCCCACTTCTTCTCATCTGTATCAACATGAGTCCCAGCATACTGCGACAAGTGATTGAACTTGTTGACATAGTCCATCACGGTCATACTCCCTTGTCAAAGGTCCAGAAACTCTGTCAACTTCCTATTGAGAACACCAGCATGAATATAATACTCTCTGAAGGCTACAGTGAACTCCTGCCAGGTCACCTGATGATCCGCCTGCTGCATGGCATTGAATGTATCCCACCATGCACTTGTGGACCCCAATAGCTGTTGCGCTGCAAAGCACACCTTCTGCTCCTCAGTGATGGTGAGCAGCAGAAACTTTTGCTCCAGAATGCGAAGCTAATGCTCCACATCCAGGGGCTCAGCCATCGGTGTGAACATGGGTGGGTGCGTCTTTAAGAAATCCTGATAAGAGCAAGGTCCCTTAGGACTGTGGGCACCACCCCCGTTCCCACCATTGCCCCCGTGGCCTCCATGAGCGAAGCCACCAATAGCCTATGCCAGCAGCTCCATGGCACGGGTGTAGGGTTGAGATGGCAGACTAGAGGGGGGTGAATAGTCCTTTCTAAAATTAACCATGTCGACTAACCGAAACAAGTGTGGAATTAAAACTATCGGTCTAGCCAAGACTACACCCCTCTATCTATGTTCTCTAGCACCTTCTAAAGATACTAATTAAGCAACAAAAGTGCCGGACTAGCTAGAGCTCACATAACCAATTCTAGAAGCAAGGTCACACAAACCTATGTCACTAGTACTTTAAGCAACAAGGGAGCTCCTATACAACCTAGTAAACAAAAGCACAAAGCTATCTAAGCTTACTAGCAATGCTCAATAACAAGGCAACCCATGCTAAATTAGGGAGCGCAATTACTTAGCTACACAAACTAAGCAATGTGACTTAACAAGGTCACACAAACCAAATTAGCCACGCAAGGGAGCTACTTCTATGCTACACAAGCAAGAAGGTAACTAGTAAGCTACACAAGCTAACTAATTACAAGAGCAACTACACAAGCATAATGTATATAAAAGTAATTATAATCTTGTGTAACGAGGATGCAAACCAATGGGAAGAACATGGTTGACACGGTGATTTTTCTCCCGAGGTTCACATATTTTCCAACACGCTAGTCCCTGTTGTGTCGACCGCTCACTTGGTGGTTCGACGACTAATTAGCATCACCCACCAAGCCCGCACGTCGGGCACTGTAAGAACCTACCCCGAAAGTGAGGGTAGCTCAATGACATGCTCAACTAGAGTTGCTCTTCGTGGCTCCCGCGGGTGAGCACAATGCCCCTCACAAAGCTCTTCTCTGGAGCACCGCACAAGCTTCTTGCGGGCTTCAATGGAGACCACCACCGAGCAGTCTAGGAGGTCGCAACCTCCAAGAGTAACAAGCACCACCGACTTGCAACTCAATCACCTAGTGTCACTCGATGCAACCTCACACTGCAATCGCACTAGAATCGCTCTCTCACACAATTAGATGATCACTATCAAGCATATGTGAGATGGAGGGCTTCCAAGCACTACAACACAAGCCACCAAGGCTCTAGTGTGCTCAGCTGCTAGCCCAAGGCCGAGACCCCTTCTATTTATAGCCCCATGGGCTAAAACAACCGTTACCCCTTCACTAGGCATTTTTTGGGTTGACCGGACGCATCGGTCATATTGACCGGACGCATGACCTCAGTGTCTGATCAACGGATGCTCGCCACATGTCGCCTCTGTTCAACCTCAATCACTTGATCTCAATGGTCAAGTGAAGACCGGACGCAGCGGCTCAAACTGACCGGACGCAACAACCATAGCGTTCGGTCATTTCTAGTAAGGTAGCAGTCACGACCGGACGCGTTCGGTCGGTCACGATCAGACACAGCGTCAGTGTCCTATCCTTCTCCAAATTTTCTGTGTCACCTACATCATCATATGTTAGCCTGATCAGACGCACCCCGCCAGTGTCCTGTCACTTCCAGCGCCAGCGTCCGGTCGAAGACCGATGCCTGCATGCTCTCTGCTGCCACTAACCGGACATAGGACCCCAGCGTCTGGTCACCACGTGACCAGCGTCCGGTCCACTCTGTGAGACCCTATCATCTCTAAATAGGGCACCGGTGGCACCGTCAGACTATCCGCACTCTACAGGCGGACACTCCACCGGTGGAGTTTTGAACTCTTCACACCTCCGTTCCATCGTCGAGTTGATCCACATCAACTCCAACTTCATCTCCTTTATAAATGTGCCAACACCACCAAGTGTACACCACCATGTGTATGTGTGTTAGCATTTTCACAATCATTTTTCAAAGGATTAGCCACTCAACTTGTCAGGCCACTCAATCCTAGCAACGATGCAAAGTTAGATCACTCAAGTGGCACTAGATGACCGAAATGCAAACAAGTTTGCCCCTCTTGATAGTACGACCATCTATCCTAAACCTAGTCATAAACTTCTCTACACACCTATGACCGGTGAAATAAAATGCCCTAGGTTATACCTTTGCCTTGCGCATTTCATTCCATCTCCTCCAATGTCGATGCAACACATGCACCAACATGATCAACAATGATATGATCCACTTCATATCATCACGTGATCATATTGGTTCATCGATCTTCACTTCACTTGCTTTTCATAGTTGCCTTCATCCATCGGCGCCAAGTCTTACTCAAGCTTCACCGCCACGCGGTCCATCGTTCCAAAGCCTCTGACTTGCCCTTCATGCTTGCAACCGGTCCATCAAGCCAAGTCTTGTCTTGATCTTCTCCACCTTGATCACATGACTCAATGTCATGTCTCATGTGCAATGAGCTCCTTCATCATCACATGTGTGAGCTTTGCAACATCTCCAAGCCATTTTCACCTTCATGGCATATGTTGCTCACACATATGAACTTGTGGACTAATCACCTAAGTATCTCACATAAACACAATTAGTCCACCTAGGTTGTCACTCAATTACCAAAATCACACAAGCACCTTTCAACGAGGGGACTTGCGATGAGCAGCCAACATCTCCGCTATCATCTCCGTGTGAGTCATTGGAGGTGGTGGTGGTGGAGGAGGAGGAGCTAGAAGTGGAGCCTAATGGCTCTCCCCGTTGCCGTGCTCATTGCCCCGGCCACTTTCACCTTGGCCTTCACCAAGACCGTGGCCCGCTTCGACACTGGTGCTCCCGTGACCAGACCTCGGGTTCATCTAAAAATAGATAGGAACCAACCACTTAGGACAACCCTCCAGATCAGAAACAAGGGATTAGAGAAATGATAAGACGTTTATTAAAGCATTCTTTTAATTTATCCTATCAATTTACTAATCCAATTTATACGTGTAGGGGGAATTTAGTTTAAGCAAGATCCTATTATCCTGATGCATGCGTCGGCCTGTACGCTCACTTGAGCCAGAATATAGTGGCATTCGCAAAATTCTGGCACATCGCACACTCACTTTTTGTATGCTAAGCGATTTCTTACGCAATGTAAGTTAGTGTACCTGCAAAAAATTGATTAGATAAAACTAGTGCCGCTATCCTAGATAGACCATATTGCTAGGGCTTATACTTATTTACATAATTTTATCGCATCCTACTTTTCGCAAAACTTTTGTTGGTCAAATTTTAAGTTTTGGAAAAGAGTGATGAAACTCGTAGACTCATTATTGGCTCTGGTACCAACTGTGGCAGAACCGCTCGAAATAACATGCTTACGGAGGCGCTCGTCTTCCACCAGACACTAAGCACCCCGAAAGCGAGCTACAGCGGGTGAGTTCCGTCGGGCACACCCCAAGGGAGAGCCTGAAAGATCCATATTTTCCCCAAGGATCCAATAATGAGAACGAGTTACAATACTTAATCCATTTCATACATCTAGAGTTCTTGAAAATATATTATTACAGTACCAAATTCAGAGTCTAGAATATTAAACAGCAGAAATAAAAAATAAAACTCAAAAACATCTATCGATAAGAAGCAAGGATCCGTCTATGCCCACCAGAAGAATCATTCACACAACAGCTACTCCTCAATTAGTACCTACAACAGGGGTAAATAAACCCTAAGTACACAATATACTCGCAAGACTTATCCGACAGGTGGGAATAATTTCCCAACTTCAAGTGATATGATAAGCTTTATGGTTTGCTGATTTTCTTTTTGCAGAAAGCAATACTAATAGTGAATCCTTATGTAAGTTAATATTAGCGGTCATGATTAATTGATTATCTAGCCATTCTATGTAAGCACCTGTTCTATTTTGAAGCAAGGGTTGAGCAAATATTTCCATTTCATCACCGTTCATCCTTCAGTTCTTACTACGATGCTAGAGTTTAGACTAGCCGTACCGGATTGCCCGATAATTCACGAATCAATGTGCCCAGCTGGGTACTCTGAAAACACACGCCCTGCTTGTACCCCAGGCACAAGTAGGATCAACCCATCACGCTCCTATCGTGGGGTCTAGGTCTCCGTCCAAACTTGGACTCCAAGCCCCTGCTCCTGAGTCCCGGACTTAGTGCGGTGCAAGGACTTCCACTATTCCCGTCTCCAATCAGTCGTTTCAGAAAGAACCGAAACCCACGACAAGAGAGCAACAAGTCTTTCCTGCGCCCATACCCAAGTATGTGCTCGGGATAATAAATCTGTGACTTGCCAGAGTCTAATGCAACGACCGGTCCTTAACCAACACAGACAGGGAAAAAGTATAACCAAGCTATACCCTGTTGGCCGCAGGACACAACCTCTTACAGCCACCCGTACCCAAACCATATCCCTGCCCGGTCACCATTTTCCTTTCCACCATTTTATCATAAGTGATCATAATTATCACCTATTGTGACTAACGACAGGTTACTCACGCTACCAAAATCCTGAGCATAGCAGCTACTCGACCTATACTAGTTGGACTCATAGGTAGATATATCTATGCATGTAGTTTCTATAAAATGCCTATACGTAAATGCACATCATATATATATTCAGTGATCTTTCAAAATAAGGGTTATGCACCGGGGCTTGCCATGGGCATGCGGTGTGTCAACAAAGTCAGCACCGGACGGCTCCGTGGCTCCCTCCTGTATGAGGATCTCCTCCTCATACTCCTCAATAATCTCCTCGTAGTCCTGTTCGTCCGCAGGCACGAACTCTACCAACTCGTGATCTACATGCATGAAATGATGATACAACACTTAATAGTACGGCAACATCAACTCTTAAAATAAAATACATCTATCAAGCTACTAAACTAGCTCTACCGACTAAGATGTTACGTTACTTATCATTTCCACTAAACAGGTAAGAGACATTTCATACATTAACTTAGCAACTAAAGGCATTCTTATTCTTAACATCGATTTACTCTATATATGATAAAACAAGGAGTACTAGCTACTCTATTTGTCCTCCTATTCTAAAGCTACAAAAATTATAGAGAGTACATAATAATCTAATGTACCTACTGTAAAAATTTTATGGCTAAATCTATCATCAATTTGCCACCAAAATTTCCTACAATTCCTAAGCTAAATAATACTAAGATTTCCTAAATGAATTAATGAGTCTATCATTAGTACAGATGACTGTAAACTAACTACACTAACAGATAAATAGCATTTTTTGTGAACCTAACAAAATTTATTTTACTATTTTTGGATACCTACAAATTTTTCTACAATTTTACAAAGATCAGCTCAAAACTAAATTGAATAAACATTTATTAATTCACTAGAAAAAGGAAAACCGAATCCACCCGCACGGTCCACTACGCGAGCGGCTCGGCCCACTTCGGTGCCTCGCGCGCGCGCAAGCGCTGCACTCTGGCTCGCCCCACGCGCGACAGTGGCCTACGAAGGGGAGACCCGCACGCGCCGACGATTATGCAAAAGAGACCTCGGCTTTCAACAAGATGGACCCATAGTCCTTTCCACTATTTCCCTCTCTCTCGGACGCTCTCACTAACCCCCCAACTTGCTTCGAATTTCCATTTCAAAGTCCTTGGACATAACTTAATAGAGGCCGCGACATCTCTGGCCAAACGCCGGCGAGCACGGGCCTCCACGGCAACAAACATCACCACCCTGACACTTCTCATCCCAAGCGCAGTTGATAGGGCTATAAAACACCACGATTGGTGCCGCACAGAGGCGTGGCCATGCACCACGGAGGGGTTTGGCCACGGTGACATTGACGTCGACGAAAACGTCTAGCCTAGCGCTACCCTCACTACCTAGCCTCCATGCCTAGAGTACTGATAACATTTGAGAGGTCCTAGACATACCCATTCTACTCCCAAATGAGTCAGCCACGGACACAACATCTACCCCACATCCGCCGGAGGCGGCCACGTGCCCCGGCGAGCCTCGGCCCTAACCGACTCAACCATCTACCCTAGGAGCAGGAGGGCCTCACTAGAGACGTGCAGGACGGCTTGGACGAAGTCACGAGGTTCGGCAAGGTGGTTGGCCATGAGCGCGGGGTTGTTCTGGTTCACGGCAAGTGCGGCGATAGCGTCCCCGGTGACCTGCTTCTCCATCAATGAAACTGCTACACGGGCGAGGCAACCAAGTCAAGGAGACGCAAAAGCACTGCTCAATTGAGACAATGGAGCACAGAGCGATGCCCTGGCCAAGCACCCGCCTCGACGGCCATGGCGGACCGTCGCGAGGAAAATGCCCCGTGTTACCTTACTAGGCGATGAAAGCTCGTCGGGTCGACTCCAACCGCGAACTAACTACCAGAGCTAGTTGGGTGCACAGTTAATTGGACGGAGGTGGACGGAGCGAGGCCAATTGGGTGGACGACGCCGTTTGGTCTTAAGGGGGATCGATAGTAGGGGAAAACTAAAATTGAAGACAGACACCGTACAACAGCAGCAGTGGCAAGCTTGGCGCGAAGCTATGCTCCAAATCAAGCTCCTAGCGTGCGCAATTACACGGATGGGGCCAAGCTAAGCGGGTTGGCCTTGGCGCGGCTCGGGCGGTCGGCGTGACGCCATTCAAGGCGACTACGATAGGAGCATGGCATGGCACAGTCACTAAATGGGGGAGGATGGCAGTGCGACGGGTGAGGGCTCCACATGCTCGTACGAGACCGGCACCACAACGTGCGACTGTAGCGCCTTGACTCGCAAGACGACGGTGGTCATGCCACATGACGGCGCAGCGGGCACGCGCAACAGCGGCAGGGACGTCGTGATGCAACTAACGTGAGCGCATGCGAGGTGACAACGCGATGCAGAGGCACGCGCGCGTGCCGGCGACGATGGCAGCGGACCGACCAGGGCACCGGGCCCGCGATGACAGCGGCGGAGGTAAAGCGGCCAGGCGGACGCAAAGGCGGTGGCAGGGAAACTTAGCTTCGTCCAAGCGTTTTCTAACTTAGGAAAATCGACTACCTCTCGATCAGATTCACGTCGAATTCGATTTCCCAGCTATTCAGTACGTTAGCTAGTGAATTTCTTTCGCTACCCCCAGTATTTCATCACCACCTACGAAGCTTATACTACAAACTTTATTAAAGTGTCGTATATGCATTCTATAGTGTTTTTGTTTAATAAAAATTTATTTAAACCCTAAGCGATACAATGCGACATGAAATATAACATCCGTTTCCCATTTCCGATGAACGTTTCAAGTTACGTTCATTGCTTTGCACCCTATATTACACACATTTACACATAAACATGATGACCATGCAGTGTTTTAGCAAAAGTCTGTACAATATAACACTGATGGTGTTATAGTCTTTGGTCCGATGTTATATATATATATATATATATATATATATATATATATATATATATATATATATATATATATATATATATATATATATATATATAAGGAGAGTATATTCAGTAGCCAGCTATAAAATAAGTTATTCCATAGCCACCTCCATTTACGATAATTTTATATACTAATTTACGATAATGTCAATATATATTTACGATAGTTGGGTTACTATAACATATGGGGATATTTATCATAACATTATAGTAAACCACTTAGTAAGGAGTTACTATAATCTCGTAAATTAACATAGTAATTATCGTAACTCAAAGAGGCTACAGAATAAATTATTTTGTAGTCAGCTATATATATATATATATATATATATATATATATATATATATATATATATATATATATATATATATATATATATATATATAGGGTGTATATGGCCCGACGAAGTAAATGTAGATGGAGTATATCATCATACTAGACCATGTAGGGTATGACAAGTATGTATGTATACTTAGAGTATATGGGTGTACTTATTTTATATGTTACTATCATAGTATTATATAATATATTAAAAAATATGTGTTCTTTTGAATTTTTTTCACATAGTAAAGAACTGGAGTATATTAATATTAGTATGTCAACGTACTTAAACTGATAAATAAGTATGTATGTATACACAACGTGATTTATTGATTATGGGAGTAACTATTCCCGGGAGTATATATATGGTCCCTGGAACCCTACCTCAATTTCTCCTCGCCGTCTCAGACGCCAGCAAACCTTCTCGCGTTGCCGTGTGCCCATGAGTTCCGCTCGCTCCCTCAGTTCTGACTCAAGGAGGCCGACGCCGCATCTCTGTCCTTCGCCCGGGCTTGCTCACATTGCCGGCCCTAGGGGTAGGGCATGAGGTGCGACGGCCGAGGACCTAAACGGAGGAGGAGCCCAAACTCAGCTATACAAACCCTCAGGTCTTATAGTCCATTAGGCATTAGCAAACTAATGAGAAAAGAGACATAGAACTGGCCAGACGGTCCAAAAAGACAACATCGATATTTCTTTCCTAGTTTTCTTTTCTCACGGCCCTTGGGTAGAGAGGAGGCGAGGAGTCACGCTGCACACAGTATATTCTGATTGTGAGTTCGCAACGTGCGTCTTACACACGCGGAGTTGACGAGCCGCGCCGCCGCGAAGAGCTAGACTACCGGAGACACGGACACGACGCACGAGAACGACGACCAGGCAGGGTTCCACGACGACGACATCTTGATTCTTAGCTTCTTATGAATTGTGATTACCGATCAATTGTTTAGGCCCAAAGTATTTTTTTCCTTTTTATTTTTAATCCAAATTAATTATTTATATAGTATTCTAGACTTCTAGTACTTTATATCCATATAGTCATATTTTTCTTCTAATTTAGGTGTTAGAATTTTAGAATGTTACCTAAGAAATATTTGTCATGAGTGAGAAAAGAAAACGAATATATTGTTTTTTAATTTACATTGTTCCTCGATAATTATCATACATCTATAAATATATTGCTTAATCTATATTGTTCCTTGATAATTATCAGACATGTTAAATTAAAAATATGTTATTGAATTTGCTTTCGTTTTACAAGTAAAATTAGCGCCTATATATTATAAGATTTTATACGTAATTAAGAGAGACCGTTACGACGAAATTGCCAAATAACCCTTAAAATCCTGGGACCGGCAGCTCACTCATGTCCCGACTCGAGGAGGCCGACGACGTGCCCCTCGCTCCCACAGTCTCTGCACTTCACCCTCTCTCGCTCAGATCCAGTCTCTGTCATTCGCCTAGCCCCGCTCGGGCAGCGCGGCTCGAGGAGACCGACGTCGTGCTTGCCCCTCACTCTGTTCTAGTCTCTCCAGCCTCTGCCCTTCACCCAGCACGGCTCGAGGCAACCAAGGAAAGCTTGACCATGAAGAAGAAAGCTGCGAGCCTAAGCGTCTCCGATTATCGGGTATGCTGTACCCATCGGATATCTATTATCCGATCAGGGATGGGGATGGACAAAAACCTATACCCGCGACAGGGACGAGATGTATTTTATCTAGCGGAGGAAGAGGACGTTTTGACAATACTGGCCGGTACATCCCCGTTGCTATTTTAGAGGTGGTGGTGGTAGTAGTAGACGAAACGTTTGGCTCACCGCTTACCGGCTCCGTACGCCTGCCTGTCCGCTTCTCGGCCTGTCGTCGAGTCCCGGGGAGGCCTTGCCGTCGCCGTCACCCTTTCAAATTCAATCAAGGCAAAGGTGCCTTTCGGCAGCGTACGTACGCGCACCGGATTAAATGAGCTTGGGCGTTAGGTCCGCCGGCCGGGCTCCGGACACATCGTTTAACACGTGTGATGCCAGTGCCATGCCAGTCCGGGCGCCTCCTAATTTTTGGTAAAATAGTATCGTAGCACTTTTGTTGTTATTTAATAATTAGTGTCTAATCATAATCTAATTAAACTTAAAAGATTCGTCTCGTAAATTTCGTTTAAATTATATAATTAGTTTTATTTTTTATTTATATTTAATGTTTTATACATGCATCAAAGATTTGATATGACTGGAGAATCTTGAAAAAAAAATCTGGGAACTCTCGGCTGGACGGACGGCCTTGGGATTTTTTCTCGCCCGGGCCGTGGATCGTCGTCGTCGTCCCGTCGGCTCGCGGAAAGGTTGAAAGGTCTAGTGGTCTACAGTACTAGGCGTCTAGCCGCTCCGGTCCGGTACCTTCCTTGGGGCGCGCATATAATTACGCCGCGCCAATGTGACACGTTGCGCACTGTTCCCGCACTATTTGGGGCCGTACTGCCCGGAGAGCCCATCCTCCTGCCGTGCCGTGCCCCCTCGAAAAAGCACGATTTTGCATCAGGACGACGTACTCCTATGCTCATTACCGATTGTTTGCGATCGGACCGGTGATTTAACAGTGCATTAGTCAATCCGTGAATTATATGATGCGCATGGGCCGGACGGACCATTAGGTTTGTGTAAAATGCAGAAATTTAAATAATGCTGAAAGGTTCTTTTAGGGTATGTTTGGCGAAAATTTTTTCTATTTCTGTATTTTTTCTTTGAAATTAAACTGGTTTATGTAAAATTCCTGCATGATTTCTGTGAAATTCCTAAGTTCCAAACATACTCTTACTTGTGCTTTCTAGTGAGTAAAAGTGTAAGGTGCAACATCATTTAGTATCATATTATTAATCGATACGGAGGTAGAGAATTCTATGACCTATATATTATATAAGAGCATCTCCAAGAGTACGTAATAATCCTTCTCAATCCTTGGTTTTTTGAAAAGAATGAAAAAAATTCTTCTCCAATAACTCCTAAACTGACCTCCTAATCTTTTAACACTTCACACTTGAAAAAAATAGGCCCCAGGCGCGTAAAGATACGCGGGTGGGCATCGCACGTATCCGCCCTTCCCCATCGCCCGTGCGTCGCGCAGTCATTTTCTCGCGCGGTCTCCTCTTCGCGCCATCTGCTGCCCTCGTGTAGAGAAGCCGATCATTGCTGGGCGAGGCAGCTTGACAATGGCGGGCGGCGGCCTGTGCCTGGCGACCGGCTACGGGGCTCTGGCGGCCTGTGCCTGGCGACCGACTGACGAGCAATAGCATGACGGGTGCAAGTGGCAGGCCTTCGTGCACGCCGTTTCCGTCCTGCTCGTCAAGCCTGTGGCCAAGGCGGTGGCTCCTGCGTCCGCGCGTGCTTGTCACGAGCCTGAGAAGAAGAAGGGAGTGTGAAAAGAAAAGGAGAGAATGACATGATTCCAGGTGAGAAAATCGTGAGAGAAAGATCTAGTGGGAGGGCTTAAATGGATATAGAAATAAATTTAGGGTTTCTTATGTAAAACATCATAAATCCTGAGACCGGCCAAATTTAGATTTTTTGGAAGTGGAATATTAGAAAGCCTAGGAGATAGCCTTCTTTATTTCTCATAATATTTTTTTAGGAGTAAAAAAACACCATGTTTTTAGAAAGAAAAAATAGGATACTCTTTCGAGATGCTCTAGCCCCTCCTGTGAAAGGATGGCACGCTAGAAACCACTATAAGGGGAGGTCTTGAGTAGTTTGGTCTTATCTAAGTGCCACTAGTGTGCACCCGTGATTGAGAAAACAATAATCCTTTGATCGAATAGGATACATGGAGGTACTTTTATAGATTGATTGAATTGATGTCACTGTGTCAAGCCGCTGCAGGTAAATCTTCTAACCATTTTTTTGTGGTTTATTTTATTCATTCCACTACTACTTCATTTTGTTATATATGCATATGCTAATTTTCGGAAGTAGTACTTCAATTTTGGTTGTGTTACCATTAACCGTGATTCATATTGCAAATTAAAATCATGCAAATACCTGACGTGTGGAGCTCATCGCTGACCGTTTGCGATCGTGATGCTGATTTAACAGCTTGTCAATCAGGACCTCCTTCACAATGGCTAGTAGTCTGCTTGTCCCAAACAAGGATGTCCCTATTCCATCCCACTCTACCCAAAACCAAACACAAGTTCAGAGTTATGCCAATTTTGACGCGGCACGCGACTTCCAAATTTACAATTTCCCTATAAGCCGTAACCACGAACCTAGTACGTAGAAAAATTAGGACAACATTACGGCCGAGAGATATAGAAATGACAGCAGGCTGGTGGCGACAGCACTGGACTGGAGTCGGACAGCAAAAGAAACCGAGAAAAGAGACGAGGGGCGGGCGCTTAAGAATGGAGCAACCGGTGACCAAGCTCCTGAACACCAAGACCTCTTCTCTTTGTTTGATGTGGCAGCGGCCAGCGGCATCCTGTTCGCTGACGCACAACTTTGGCTTACGCTGATTCTTATGCTCGTGAGAAAAAAAATATTATTTATGAAATGTACGGTCTATTCGGTTGGCTGGTTCGTGAAGAAGTATTGTTGGCTGGTTTGTACGAGAGAAAAATATTATTCCGGCTGGAAATTTACGCTCGTTTACGACAAACCACAGCCAACGAACATGCTGGAGTTGTAAGGCCTGGTTTAGTTGGCGATTTTTTTTTGGGAAATGGTACTATAGCACTTTCGTTGTTATTTAGCAGTTAGTGTCCAATCATAGTCTAATTAGGCTTAAAAGATTCGTCTCGTGAATTTCGTCTAAACTGTGTAATTAGTTTTATTTTTTATTTATATTTAATGCTTCATATATGAGTCCAAAGATTTGATGTGATGAAAAATCTTGAAAAATTTTGCAAAATTTTGACAACTAAACATGCACTAAGCTCAAGCGAACAGGAAGAATATTTTTGACTTTACGCGCACAGACCGGCGGCGGCGGATACTGCTACCGCTAGCGATGAGATAGAAATGCGAGCCGGCCGGTCGGCCGTCCCGTGCCGACTGGCACTGGACGGGTCTCGGCTCGGCTCCGCTTGTCTTTTTGCTGACCTTTCCACGCGCGGCGCCGGCCAGCCTGCGCTCTCCCGGCCGTGAGCGTGAGCGGCTTTTGGCAAGTGCTGGTGTTGCACGAGAAAGTCTCGGCCTTTTGATCAGAGGTCCGGCCGGCCTCTCCCTGCTTTACAGCCGGCCGGCGCCCGGCGGGTGGTGAAATTTGTTTGCTTGCATTGCGGAGGGCCATGATGATTAGCTGAGGGCATAATAAAACTACTACAGTACGCACGTTAGGTGGTGCCGGCACTCCGGCTGTACAAATTAAAAAGGGTAATGGTCCTGTTACCTGTGCGTGCTCCAGACACGTCTTAATACTTCTACGTATACGGTGGTTTGCGTCCAATCTGACGTCCTGCTGCCGGCTTTTCAATCGATGGAAATCTAGGGTAACTTAGGAGTGACACAAATACCATTAGCTAGCATGCCCCTGTGCCGGGGATGCCACGCGCACACCAGAAGTTCAGAACAAGGTCACATTCAGGAATCATAGCAGCAGCAGCCCGGGAGATCAGGAGGAGAATCGAGCATTGAGACGAGACAAACTGGAGCCAAATCCATCCCCCAACTACTACTGAAAACGGACGAAACGACACGATCCATGCACCTACGGCAAAAGGAAGGAGCATGGAAATGTCACTGACATGGGACGTGATCTTCTGGTAGTACACTTCTCCCCTCCCTCCCCTATGCTGGGATCGCAATCCTTCCTTCCACCACCTTACTAAGTACAGGCGATTACAGAGTTTTTAGGCTGTCGGAGGTTGGATACAAAAGGAATGACACATGGCTTGGGTGCAAGGACACAGTCATCAGCCCCCCAGAGCACCGAAATCAGGCCTGGACTTTCAATCTTCATCACAATTCACCGACACCCACGTGGAGAAAACCAGAGGCATTCAAGGTAGGAGTACACACGCATTACAACATATTAGCAGTAGCTCAGCATTGTATACAGAGATGGACAAGCAAGGAGACGACAGGCCAAGGCCACACCAGCAAGCAGTAGACGTAGTAGCACATTTCTTATGCCTCTGCTACTTTATACTAGTCTAGTAGTACTCGATTGGAAACATGTTTCACAAAACATGGGTAGGTTGATAGATAATACAGGAGTAGGCAGCATCCAATCCAGAAAGATGAGAAACTACTAGTAATACATCAAACACAGCAACAAAAAGGCCGTCCACCTCCTTGTTGGTCCATCAGTCCACCACTGTACACAGAATGTTAGATGATGAATTCCCTCCGGGGAGGGAGGGTGATTGAAGGCGAAATAATAGGCTTCTCTCCATCAACCAGGACGCAGATCATCAAGGATCTCCAAGCTTTGTGATCAGCAGAACGAACGACTTCACCCGACTGACGACGAAACAAAAAGTCCTAGAGTTTAATATGGAGTTGGCTGTCCTTTTGAGTGCACCACTTGCCATGGACAGCAGCAAAGCCTTGCCGTCATCGCCGGAATTCAGATGACCCCCAAGCACCAGCACCAGCAGTAGTATAAGGAGGAGAGCAGATCGGTACAACTATAAGTCAGGCTTACCATCTTCTTGCTATAACAAGTTGAAGTTTGTGTCGAGACGACCTCGATGAGTCTTATGATCAGCAGGCAGCTGTGATGTATGTACTAGAGGTTAGCCCTGAGGAAGTCGGCGATCTCCTCCATGACCTCGTGGTAGTGGTCCGTGTTGGACAGCAGGTAGAAACCAATGGTGGCCTTCTCACGGTACACGAGCTTGACATGGTGGCCATCTTCCTGGAGGCCCTCGGCGTACGCCAGCTGCCGATCGCAGGTGAGGTCCAGGCCCGACACGATAATGAGGCTCTTGGTGAAGGGTAACCCCCTGAGCCGCCGCCCGTTCGGCCCGAACGGGTTGCACGCCGGGTGGTCCCGGTCGGCGTCCTCGGGCAGGTACGCCTTCCAGTACCAGTCCCTGTCCTGGAGCGTGACGAAGTACTTGCCGTCCAGCCGCCGCTCGGACTCGGTGCGCTCAGTGCCGCCGAACATGGCGTTGAGCAGGATGTTGCCGCAGATGCTGATGCCGGCGTCGGCGGCGCGGACGGCCACGTGGTGGGCGATGTTGCCGCCGGAGCTGTCGCCCGAGAGGAAGACGCGGGGGCGGGCGTCCCCGCCGCTGCGGAGGAAGGGCTGCGACATGGCCCACTTGAGCGCGGTCCAGCCGTCTTCGTAGGCGCACGGGTACCGGTGCTCGGGGGCGCGCCGGTAGTTGACGGACACCACGACGCCCTTGCTCAGCTTCACGAACCGGCGGCACAGGTTGTCGTAGATGGCCGTGCCGGAGGACGAGTGGGCGAAGCTGCCGCCGTGGAAGAAGAGGATGACTGGGAACGGGTCGGGCGACGGCGTGCCGGCGAGGAAGTCCAGGATGGGCAGGGTGACCGCGGCCGCGCCCGCGTTGTTAGCGGCGGCGGCGCGGTAGATGCGGACCTCCAGGCCGGTGGACGTGTCGATGACGTGGTCGAACGAGGAGACCCCCTCCGGGGCCCGCGCGTCGGGGGGCACCCGGCGGTCGAGGAACTCGGCGAGGTCGCGGTCGAAGGTGCCGTCGGCCCGCCGGAGCATGTTGTAGGCCAGCTTGAAGTTGGAGATGAGCACCCATGTGTGGATCGGCACCGCCCCCTGCACAACAAGAAACCAACATCAACAGCAGCAACAGTTTCAGGCTCCTCATCACAAACACAAACACATGGCAGTTGCAGCGCCCCCCTCCTATTCGGCTATTCGGCTAGTATTCCTTTGCAGTTTCCTCGCATGGGTGAGAAGGGCAATGCGAGCGGCGATCTTTGGCCTCGGCTTGCCCGAAAAGATGGAAGCTTTGGCATGATTTGGTCGCTTCCCTCTTGTTGGGTAGCCATTTCCGTGGCATCCCTCGCCACTCCCTCCCAAACTCCAAAAACAACGGGGGCAAGGGCGAAGAGGATAAAATTGGGGTTGAGCCCAAAGGGGAAAGAAAGGCAGCGATTGGCCGGGAAATCACCGGCCAGCGCTGGCCCCAATCCACCACCGTCCCACCGAATCATAAAGCGCGGCGGGCGGCACAAATCGGGAGCCGCGGCCCTGGCGCACCCGCCCCCCGAAACGCGCAACCGAGGGCCGGGAGCCGGACGCAAGGACGCCGGGCCGCATGCCCGCGCGACGAAACTAGTACTAGTACAAGGAAGGCCAAGGAAGGAAGCAACGGGAGCCGCGTCGCACCTTGCACTCGTTGCGGTTGACCTCGTCGCTGCCGGCCATGGCGGTGGGCGGGCGCCGCTCGGCTTGGGACCGCACCGCCGGCTTCACTGCTGCAAGTGCAAGATCTCTCCCCCGGGGCAACAAAGCCTGGCTTTTGCTCACGGCATGGCCCCCGGAGGACCGGACACGCCAAGTGATCCCGCTGAACCGAGCCCGGCTCGAGCGCGGCCACCCTCCCGCGTCCCCGATCTCCTCGCGGCCAAGCACCCTCCTCGGCTCCTCCAATACAAATCCCCGCCGGCACCGACCTCTGGGCTCGACGAGCCAAGCAGGGGAACGAGCAGCGGGCGGGCGGCGGCAGTACGAGGAGGGAGCCGAGGCGTGGTGTGTGTGTCCGTGTGTGTGAGGGACGCGGGCACAGGGGGCGAGGGGGAGATGGAGGGGAACAGGAAGGAGAGGGGAGGGGGGTAATAGCGGGGGGCGGGGGCGGACGGACGGAGGAGACGACAAAACCGGGCGGCTCAAAAAGTAAAACCCGCGGGGGGGTGCGGGGCCCACACGCGCCCAACCCCCCACTTCTCTCTCTTCTCTACCCAAGCCGCTGCCAAATATTTTTCTCTCTCTCTCTCTCTAATAACTCCTCCTTGCTTTCTCCCTCTCTTCGCCTGGCTTTTGTTTGTTTATTTCTTTTGGAGGGTTTCGCGAGAAGGTTTGGATGGATCTGCCGAGGGCCGACGCCCCCTGCCTGCCGCTGCGCTTTGGGGACGAGACGAGAGTTGCCCTCCTGCTTTTCGTGCTCGCTCGCCTTTTCCTCCGTCGCCCTCGTCGTCGTCGTCTTCGGGCCTGGCCATGGGACGGACGGGGTTGGACGGAGCGCGAGAACGGCTGGTAGGTGCACCAAAACGGTGTGCGTGGACGTTGGGCTATCCGCTGGACGTATTCCGTGCCACTATTGCTATCGCCAAGGCTTGGTGCAGAGGAAAGGCTCTCTCGTCTTCGAGCCCCAAAATGCTCTCTCTCGGTGCCGTGTAACCTTTGCCACTTTTGTTTTTTGTTTCTAATAATGTTTCCAAGTGGTAACGTAGTACACGGCTCTCCTGTGTGTTTTATTTTAGAAAGAAATAACTGTGATCTATTTCGTCGATGCGACTACGAGCAGCAGAATGTGTCTAAGGCCTCCTTCACTTTGCAAAAAAAAATTTTTTAACCCGATAAATAGTACCACTTTCGTTTTATTCGGCAAATATTGTCTAATCATGGACCAACTAGGCTCAAAAGATTCATCTCGTGATTTTCCAACTAAACTGTGTAATTAGTTATTTTTTTTACGTACATTTAATACTCCATGCAAGCGGCTAAAAATTGATGTGATAAAAAGAGAGTGAAAAAACTTGGAATTTAAATGGCATCTAAACAAGGCCTAACACACACACCAGAAAGAAATATCTTGGGTATCTTTGTTACACAAGATACTGATACTGTAACAAAGTTCGGCTGAAACCCTTTCAAAAAAAAGTACAGTTGAAATGAAGTACGCCTAAGCTGACTTCTACAAGCCTAGCATACCTTCTTAACCTTAGGTCTGAATTTTTTATTTTTTAGTCTTTTTTATAGTTTTTCACAAGTACTTTCATGGAGGAAAGATTTTATAATTTGGACCCTTAATTCGGCGTCATCGAGGCTGGTGTCGAGCTAACACGTCTCGGCCCTAGTGCCGAGCTCTTAGGCTCGAGACCCACGTGGAGGTGACATGGCAGGGAGCTTGGCACCAGGATGACTGACGCCGAGCTTGTGTTTTAACCCCGGCTCCAACCCTCCTGTCCGAGCTTTCTTCCTCTTCTTTCTCCTCCCTCTCGGATTTTTTCTCTCCCCACTTCGCCCTACCTCACGAATCGGTATATTGGACCTTGAAAAGTTTGATTTGATCCGTAGATCTTCGAGAGCAAGGTATCCTCGCTCCCCTCCTAGTTTTTTTCGCATCAAATCAGTATATATTAGTCGGATTTTTCAACTTAAGAATCGTCATTACCCAACTGTCTCCTCATCTGCCTCCTCGGGGCACTGTGCGAACTCTTGTCGGAGCCAGAAGATGAGAACTCCAGAAGTGCGAGCCCCTTGCTCGCCAAGCTCACACTCAAGGAAGGCCTCCACTCGTGCTCTCCAGCCTTCTGACCTGCACTGCCTAGTGACTGGGTTGCCATGAATCCTCAGGCCTAGTATCTTCTGACAGTCCTAGAGCGTGGCTGTTATCTCCTCGAAAGGTAGATGGAAGCTGTGAGTCTCCGGCCGCCACCTATATTTTAGACAAATCAAGATTACATCTCAAAAAGACAAGCGCATGAACAAATGACCATGAATGGAGGCAATGATTGAATATAATACCTGTCAACCAACGTAGTTATGGTCGCTGAGTTGAACTTGAGCAACCCATGACGAACCTGAAAAGAGATGACATCTAGGCAGCTCTTTGCAGGAAAGGAGTGTACCTGTCGTCGTACTGCATATCCAAGAACCCACTGTGGGTTCTGGGACGAAGGATCAGAAGGTCCTACATTGAATAAAACATAGTCTCCTGTTACTTCACGAACACATGAAAGCTCGCCAAAATTTGAACAAAACGTATAGATTATTACCTGCCCCTACGCTATGAGACATGCTCGGTAGGTCTCCTCGTACGTCGGATCGAACAGGTGGAATTACGCCATCCTACAAAAAAGTCAATGAATTAGAAATTTAATTTGCAATGAAACATGAACTTAGAAATGTACAAGTAATTGACATAATTACATGCATAATTAATTAAATGAATACGACAAATATTAAGTAATATAATCAACCAATAATCGCACCTCACTAATTTGCTAATGGCAACTTCATGAATTGTGGCCAAGTCTACCACACTTGCCGCACTCGTACTGCTCGGGGTCAGTAACAAATGGGGTTTCTCTCCCATGCCTCGTTCTTCCGGGTATCTGATCCATAACCATCCTGTGCCTCATCCTCTTACTTGATCCACGTTTATTCTAACGGTAAGCTGGATCCGCAATGTACATCGGCCCATCATATGGAGGTCACTCTCCAGGGTCTAGAAAGGCACGAAGCGGGGGCTCCATGTGTGCACAAGCTTGTCGACACTGAACTCGTGAGGTATCCTGCTTTTGATATTATAGTTGCGATGCCTAGCTACTGCCACTAAATGGGAACAAAGATAGTGGTACTACCTTGGTTTACCACAAGTGCATTTGAAATCTTGGAGGACAACCACATGCATCCTCGACTCTCAGACCTCACCGTTGGACGTTGTACCGCCCCTATGCTCGATCTGATAAGTCCCTGTGTCATGATCAAAGCATGTAACCTCATGTGTGCCAACCCTTTTATTTGTCTTCTCTTGGTGTGCCTTCGATTTTGAAGCCCATATCTCTCCATCACTCCATAACTTCAATGCATGGGCGTGTCCATCATTGAACCAAGCCATAAGCTTATAGAAGGTGAATTGAACGATTGCATTCATGGGTATACCATGTATCCCCAATAGCAACTTATTGAATGACTCCATTATGTTGCTGCACTGAAACTCATACCTCCATCCACCGATGTCATGAGCTCTCGTCCATTTCTCCAAATCCCTCATCAAACCAGTGAGCCATTGTCTACCTTTTGCATTTGATGCGGTTCTGACCTACTCCAACTTTTTCTGAAAGTACTTGTCCTCAAGCTGTTGAGCAGCCTCCTAAAATAGATCAAAGTTACCCTTCAGACCATCCTTTCAGAGTAGATTCTCGACAAGGTGCCGAGTACACCAATGATGGTGTAAAGGTGCATACCCCTCTATCTGCTCTTGCACGGCATTAAGTATGCCCTGGTTCCTATCAGATATGACGCCAACCTCCCTACCAGGCCCAACCACGTGTATCCGGACTAGCCTCAAGAACCATCTCCAATTATCATTGTTCTCCTTCTCAACCAAAGCAAATGCCAAAGGAACCAACTTGTTATTCACGTCATAGGATATGGCTATAAGAAGTGTGCCCTAATATTTGCCAATCAGGAACATACCATCAATGGAGAAGATGGGACGACAGTGCCTAAAGGCCTCGACACACTGAGGGAAGCACCAGAAAACATAGAAGAATATCTGCCTCCCATCCTTCCATGCATTTGGTTTTGGGATGTACTCATAATGCATGCCTGGATTCACCGCTTTGATTGCTTTGAATAGTACTGGCAGCTGCTCGTACCCATCCTCCCAGTCCCCATATATCATCTTCCATTCTCGCTACTTAGCCCTCCAAGCTTTACCATAAGTTATCACATAACCTCCATACAATGCCTCAACGGTCCTGATAATTGTCCTCACCTTCATGTTGGGTTCTCCCTACAATATTCCCATCAACCGCTTGGCAATGAGGGTAGATGTCAACTGCCGATGCCTCAGTGTCAGCTCATGGTCAGCACAATTGTGTGACCCAATAACTTTTGTGATCTTCCACTTTTTAGTGACTGTTTGCTTCCTTGCACAAATCCTCCATGGGCAGCGTTCCTTGTCACACACAACTGTGTAATGACGCTCCACATATGAATGCAAGACCTAGTAAGGTCTCTTTCGTATCACTGCAAACGCCTGCAACCACATCTTTAATGCAGGGAGGTCATTGAACACCCTCCCATTCTCAATTACCATGTTAGGGCCAGCCTCAGGAGCTTCTAGGAGCTCATCATCACGTCCTTCTGCACACGTCTGATAGGAATGAGCAAGATCGCTAAACTCATGAAATCTTGGATCACGGCGGCCGAGAAAGATACACCTCAGCATCTCAACATCACTCTCTATCAGCTCTCCAACAGGGCAATCATCATCAAAATCAAGAGCCCTTGCCATCTCATATGACTCCGAATCATGCATAATTTCAACACTATTAGAGCCACAAAATCTATCTCTAAGTGCACTTGCGCAGCAACAGGGGGCACATCCACATTCTCAGGAATGTCTCCTACAACATAAGTAGAGAAATGAGGAAAATAATGAAAGAAATGGATATAAGAAAGGGGTAAGCTCCCAATAACCATGCAATTAAGACATTTACTTAGATGATTCTGTGTCAAAGAGATCTCATGTGGAGGATCTATCACAACAACATGAGTCTAACAAGCATCTTCAACTACCGCATTGGGGGCAGATTGAGCATCGGGAACCGTAGGTGCAACCTCCATATCCATATTAGGTTCTGGGATGGGAGGGTCGATGTGTGCCTGCTGACCCATTGGTAGGGAAAACCCATGAGGGATGGGTTCGACTAACACCCGACGCACAACCACGTCCAAACATTGTAGCTGGCTCTTCATAGCCGATCTTACATAGTTCTCCCATTGATCCACACAACCAATTGGGATCATTCGCCTGAGGATGTTGGGAGGAGAACCTAGGTGTAGTACAGCCGCAACTACAATGCCATCATCTCCAAGGCAATGCAGCTCCTCCTGAGCCCTTGCAAGCTTCTCACTAAATGAAGGCCTATCATTGAATAGCACAGACATGCTTTGCATGTCAATAAACTCAACATATCCATAGTGATCGTATTCAACGGTGACTCCATGATATATGGTCACTAGGTTGTCCATCTAGTTTAAACACATAACGAAACACATGTCCTTTAGTCTAAATTAGACGCTAGATAGTACCTAACAAGTACTTTCTAACTACAAACTAAGTAAATAAGATAACAACTACATACATAAATACAATGCACTAACTAAATAGCTAGGTCCTATTTAGTTAACTAAATATGTAACTATCTATCTAAGTAGCTATCTAATTATATCTATGTACCTATGTATCTATGATTCTATCTATCTACATATATATCTCACTAGATCACTAACTAAATCAACTACCTAAGTCATCACATTAACTAGTAAATAACAAATGCCAACTAAGTACGTACATTGCATATTCACAATTTTTACCTTTGCAACGACTGATCCACGGACGTCGGCACAGGCAGCCAGTTAGGTGAGGCCGGGCACGGGCGATGTGACACAACATGGCATGGGCACGATGTGGCCACGGCACGGTCATAGCACGACGGGTACGGCGCGGCGCGACTGGCGCGGGACATGGGCCCGGCGTAGTGGCCGCCGCGGCCTCGGCTGAGGAAGCGGGGAAGGGCGGCCGACGTGGGCATGGGCCACGCCGTGGGCTCAGGGCAGGCATGAGGCCGGCGCGGCCATGGGGCTCGGGGTGGGCGCGGGGCGAAGACGTTGGCCGGCGCGGGCTCCCGACGCAGCGCGGCCTCGGTGGCGGCGTAGTGCGGGCGGCCGATGGTGGGCTCCGACGTGCGTCGACAAGGGCGTGGGTGAGGCCGTGCGGGCTCCGGGCGCGGCGGCGGCGGTGCTCTACTTGGCTCGGGCGAGGGAGATGCAAGAGAGAGAGAGGGGAGAGGAAGAGAGAAAGGATTGAGGCCCATACGTAATAAAGGCTCGGCGCCATTCACCCTGATGCCGAGCTCGGCGCTAAGATCTACGGCACCGAGCTCAGTGCCAGGGTGGCTGGCACCGAGTTCCCTGCTATGTCACCTCCATGTGGGTCTCGAGCCCAAGAGCTCGATGCCAGGGACGCTGGCGCCGAGATGTGTTAGCTTGGCACTAGCATCGATGGCACCGAGCTAAGGGTTCAGATTCTAAAATCTTTCCTCCAGGGGTGTATTTGTGAAAAACTTTCAAAAAAAGTGCTAAAAAATAAAAAAAATCAGACCTTAGGTTGACGCATTTTTTGCACATTGAAGTCACATCGACAATACATACACCGGCTTATCAAGGACACATGGTGGCTCTCATTCTCTCAAACATCTTATGTGAACCATAGCATTAGACCAACCCAAAAAGGAAAACAAAGGGAAAAACACTAGCATAGCTTCGGTCTTGCTAACTGGCCTTGTAACTGTAGTAGTCTTCAAGTAGCCCAGCTCCGTGTTGTAGCTATTTTTTGTTGTTGTTTGTGGTGGTGTAGCTGTTTGGATTGCATGAATTTCGCATTAATTTTATGGAATTGTCGCGGGAGTTTGGATTAACTTTACAGAGAAAATTTAAGAGTAGAGAAAATTTACTACATTCCAAACATGACATGAATTTTTTTAGTTGATTGTCGTATAATTATACTGCACCAACTGGATAAAGGTTATTTCGATTGTTGCCATTATAATTTTATAATTTTGGAAACTACTATTACTATTTAGTTATTTTGAGATTTGCCATTATAATTCTACTGGTACCTAAAATTTGCCACTGCCACTTTCTACGTCTCTCAGCGACCTTAGGTCAAGCTGCAATAGGCCTACAAAATTTTATTTTGACAAAAATACCCATGTGGTCTTCCTCCTCCTTTAGGCACCGTCCTCCATGGACGTCATGGTTGATCTCCTCTCCTGCTCACACCTCATCGGCCTCCCAGTCCTCGGCCACACCCTCCTCCTGCAGGCAACCTTCGTTGGCCTTGCGCTCCTTGGGCGTGCCAAACTTAGTGCTCATGGAGCTGCCACCCTTGTGGATATTGCCACCGCGTGAGCTGAGGGTGGCAAGCATAGGCATAGGTGAGGTGGTTGTGTGGGTGTGGGGCTACATAGGCGCTGGAGACATGCCGACAGCATAGGCGTGGGAGCTGGGCTGAGGTCGACGAAGAGCGGATCCATGTGCGGTGTGTGAGAGAGAGAGCAGGCACCGTCGTGTGTAGCCTCCTAGGGAAGAAGATGAGGAAGGAAGATGATGTATATGGCCCACGTCAGTGACAAGAAAGGGGAGAAGGATTGAGGGGTATTTTGGGTGATACAAAAGTATGTTAGCCTATAGATGGGTCCAAGTGTATCCACAACATACACCATGGTATATATCAGTTGTTGGTGTTTTGAGTGCCACCGACTAGTAAATTTCTAATATTACGTGTCTAACTCTGATGATGTGCTAAGAGGACACAAGGTTTATACTGGTTCACACAGAATGTCCCTACGTCCAGTTGCTGCTGCTCGTGTTACTAGCACTAAAAGTTCATAGTAGGGGTTACAAACGACCGAGAGAGGAACAGGTCCTAAGTCTCTGGTGAGAGGAGTGAATGGGTGCCAAGAGCTCGGTCGCTTCCTGACTATGTGCTTGTGTGTTCTGATCGGTTCAGGGTTCGATGGGTTCAAGTCCTAATTGATGCGATGTGTTGCGATGCCCCTTATGGGACGCCTTGCTTTTTCTTTTATAGGCCTTAGGAAAGCACGCGTTACAGTGGAGGGAAAAGAGGAGAATGAAAAGGAGAAGTCCTACAAGATTGTCTAGTCCTTCTTTTCCTTCATGCGGGTCCTGTCGACCCTGTAGACATCAACAAGGATAGCTCCACATCACAGCCCTATCCGTCACTAGCGCAATGTGCAGGCATAGTCTCCCGGTCATGGCGCTCCACTCTATTCTAGCGGACATCATGGTGGACTGACGCGCCTGTTAGTGCTCGTATAAGCGTTAGGCAGAACAACATAGGTACACCCGACACTGTTCCTGATGTGAATCCCCAGGTATGGCCCGTCATAGCCACATGTTATATTAGGGCATCTCGGTCACCTCCCTAGTGTCAGAGCTTTGACCTAGGCCCATTTGCTTGGACCTGGAGTGGTTGGTGACGGTATGGGTCTCTGTCGGGCTAGACAGATCCCACGGCCTTGGGGTCGGTCATGGTAGAGTCCCCCCTAGAGGTTAGATGAGGCAGAGCATAAACCCAAGAGTTGGGCGAGGCAAAGCCTGCCCTTAGAGGCCCAAAGAGGTGGAGCTAGCTCTTAGAGGTTGGGTGAGATGGAACCAGCCCTCAGAGGTCAGATGAGGTGGAGCCCGTGGCCTCGGTTTCGAGCAAGGCGGAGCCCACCCTTAGAGGTTAGGCGAGGTGGAGCACATCCCCAATGGTGGGGCGAGGCAGAGCCTATGGCCTCGGTGTCCGGCGAGGCAGAGCCACCCTCAAAGGTCGGGCAAGGCGGAGCTTGCGCACCTGTGGGTTAGTTGGAGCTGTAGTCATGCTCTTGACTGCTCGGGTGAATCAATGTTGATGGTTATTAGCTCCTCCTCTTCGGGTACCCTAGTATTGGTCCCCGACAGTAGTCCCTAAGCCTGTAGAAGAGTAGAATATTCCTTAGGAGGCTTTTTTGAATGGGAGGACTCTGAAGGCCTTGGCTTTCTTTTGTTTCCCATAGCGTGACCTGGGGATGGTGATTCCCTTTCCTCGAGGCCCCTCCCGTAGCAGGGGCCGATCGAGGATCGATTTGTCTTTGCGATTGTCTTTCCCCAAGCATTTTTTTTGATTAGAATGGAGGGGCCGAGCCATGCCATGATTTTCCTCTAAGGATGAATCATGGCACCCGGTGAGTTGTTAATGGGCTAGTCTAAGTGGGGCCCCGGCATCCTATTTGTGGGGATCCGGCTTGGTTCAGCTTGGTGACTGACTCTAGATTCTCAAAGGTCAATCCATATAGTTCTCAGTTCCATTTGACCGGTCCTAAGGGCTAAGTACCTTTCTTCAAAAAAGAAACCATGGATCATAACCACCTAAGACTCAAGCATGGGCAGGGATGCCCGCGACGCTCGTGCGCTCGGGTACTAGCCACTAGCGAGGCCATCCTATTCCACCTCTCACCCTAAAGTTGCCTAGAGCAGTTGTTGAACCCATCAATGGGCCGACCTATGAACTCCTAGGCCTAGTCAGGCCATAGGGGCGCTTTTAGATCTGTATTCCTCTTACTTGTGACGAGTCGTGGCCTATCTGGAGAGGCAAAATGTCTAGTGAGTTTTCTGTGGGAATGGACAGAGATTGTGTGTGCATGTCTCGTGGTGGGATGGTGTGGCAGATCATGGTAGGCGTGGAGATATAGGCGGGCGATTGGTTTTCTCACATCCGTCGCCCCTATAAAACCAAAGGGTTCACCCCTTAGATTCCATACCTTGTATCCTTGCCTCCGCAGCCATGACTATCGCCGCCAATCACTCAGGTTTCCTGTCTCCGCATCCCTGCCGCCATCGAGCTCGCATCCACCTGCCCCCCACTTCCAATGGATCCGTGGTGCCACTCTGACATCACCTTCCAGCGCATGGAGGGCCTCGTCCATTGTGGTCTTCTCCGCACATGAACCACGACCGAGGTGCGGCTATTGCCCGATAAGGAGGATGTGCCATCGCGGCCTGACGGCTATGTAGTGTCATTCACCCACTTCCACGAGTGTGGGTTTGTGACCCCCACCCATAGATTTCTTCAGGGGCTGCTGCACTATTACAAGATCGAAGTGCAACATTTCAATCCCAACAGGATCCAGCACATGATGGCGCTCATTACCCTATGCAAGGGGTTCCTAGGGATCAGCCCCTACTTCGATTTGTGGAGGTACTTCTTTGCCATCATCCTCCAGAAGAAGAGGGAGAAGAGCAGCAGGCAGGAGCTACACATGCTGATGGGGTGCGTCGGCATCCAGCTCCAGAAGAATTGGATCGGCGAGTACCTATCGATGCGACTATCAACATCTAACAAGGGGTTGCACTTGCAATGGTTCTATCTCCAAAATGACACCACCACCCCTCTACTGGAGTTCACCAGGCGCCTAATCAAAGAGGCCCTAGAGTCATGGAGGAAGTGGGGCGTCCTGAAGATGGATAAGAATAAGATCTAGGACCACATTGCCGCCATCCACATCCTTAAGGAGAATGGCTTGAAGGGTCAGGCATCATCGGGGCCTACCATGCAAGGAGGGTGGCACAATTGATGATGCGTGCGCTCCCATTATGGGCGATGGTGCCCAAGGCCTCGTTTGATGGAACGGTGCTCAACGAGGGGGCGCTTCCCAACTCCAAGATCGCGCAACACATCAAGGAGGCAATGGTGCTCTCATGGGTCGATGTGGGTGCCCCCTCGATTTTGTCTACCAGGTGCCAGGACATCCTTCGATGTAGCCAGAACTAGGCCATGTTGTCTTCATAAGTTTTACCCTTCTCATACCTTCTCTTCAATAGATTTCTTAACCTCTTGATACTAACTTTGAGAGGGGTAGGACTAGCCGAGGGACCTTATCTTCATGGGTCCCTAGCGCCATTGCCAAGGGATTCGTCCGTGAGGGCAGTGAATCACGTCAAGGGTGAGCGGCTAAGGAAGGTGAAGGAGGACAAGAATAGGAAGACGTAGCAGAAGCTATAGGCGTAGGAACAGGGGGAGGACACTGACAATGATGACGATGATGAGGTAGTCAACAATGTCGAGTGGGACATCCTAGAGAATGAGGATGTGCTGACAGGTATTGGTTCATCCTAATAGGAGTTGGGTCCCTTTCCGTTCCACGGATGGGAGGGTACGTCCGGGAAGCCGGTGGAGATGGGACATACCGTCGGCCTCCCTCAAGAGTCAATAGGAGTGGGTGGCTCTAGTGCCACACCTGAGGTGCCAACGGAGATGGGTGGCTTCGTTGTCATGCCCCAAGAGACAAGGGGAGCGAGCCCCTCTGCCTAGGAGCAGGGGGCGGGCTCGAAACGGCCTTGTTCTGAAGAGACGGAGCAAAGGTCAGGGGGTTCACCCCCCAAACGCATCTACCACCTGACAACACTAAGGTGAGTTGTTAGTTCCTCTGTTTTTTCCTATTTTAGTTAGATTTCATCGTGACTTATGCTTTTCATCCCTTGCAGCATCAGCAGGCAACGCAATCCTTTGGTGTTGGCGTCAAAGAAGAGCATCACCCTCTAATTAAGGTGACAACCATCGGCTGGTGTCACGCCCATTTCAGGCAGGAGGGGCACTAGTGTGACCGCGTCGTCATCTGGTCGAATGCCGCCCATGGTGGCGCCCGTGCCCTCGATGGGATGGGTAGATGCAGGGACTGAAAGGGTGTCTTCGGAGGTCATGGAGCAGCTAGCGATGGCCGTAATACCGCTATCGACGACGGGGCGGATGAGGTTCCCAACCATGCTCATGGCACCAACCATGGTAGGCATGACATAGCTGGTCATGACCCTACCAATATAGGTGGAGGTGGCAGTGGCTATGACTGATGGGTCACAACCGGGTGCAACCACAGCGGTGCCTGAGGCACCGACGTGACCCACGCCATCGGTGGCCAAAGCGATGGCACCTGGCATGGGCCGAACAGAGGTGGACATGGCTAAGGGGTCTCTAGGAGTCATGGTGGTGGTAGGGAGGTCGGTAGTGCTTGAGACTAGTGGGGAGTCATGCCTAGCGCTAACGTCGGTATGCAGCAACTCGCCCGTGCGGGGCAAGCCCCTACTCCGGTGGACGAATCTATAGGATTCGACGTCGATGCTCTTAACCCTCGATAATGCCACTAAGAGCACGGAGCGGAAGAGCCTCGACATGGGGATTGCGTCGGTGCTGGAAGCCCTAGACCATGCTAGGGGTGCCTTGCGCGATGTTGTCATTCCCTTCGGCCAGGTATTTACTTGATCTTGCCTCTTGCCCTTTTCTTTCTCTATATATTTTTTGTATCCTGACCATCGTCTCCCTTTAGTCCCTTATCGCTCATAGCCGGGGGAAGTCTCAGTTTCTTCATGAATAGAAGGAAACCTAGGACCACCTCGTCGAGGAGGCGGGGCTACGCGAGGAGGTGACTGCTCAGCTTGTTGCCGCCTAGCAAAGGGTGGTCGTCTGGACTCTCCTCGCTAAGGAAGCAGATAGTCTTCGGTCGTGGGTGGCCGAGGCCCATTGGGACACTAACAAGGCCGAGAAGGCATTCGAGGCCCTGCCGGTGAGGTCGTGGAGGGACAACGAGGAGGCCACCAGGGTCAGGAAGGAGCGGGACAAGCTGCTCTAGAAGGATGCTGAGACCCATTAGTGGATCCTTGACCTTCTGGCCATGGTTGAGAAGGAAAGGGAGCTAAAGCAAGGGGCTAAGGACAAGCTCGCGGCCCTGAAAAAGAGGGTGAACCTAGATGTCGCGGTGGTTGCCCGCCAATGCAAGGAGCGGGATGAGCTGCTCCAAACTGTGGAGAGGCTCAACTCGGAGTGTGGCGTGGCTCATGAGGAGCGCGACCAGGCTTTCCAAGAGCATGACCAGGCTTGCCAAGAGCGCGATGATGTGCAGCGAAAGGCTGGCTCCCTCTAGGCTGAGGTTGGAAACACGACGACCCAGAAGCTAGAGGCCAAAAGTGTTTCTACCAGGCTGGCTGTGGACCTCACCGAGGCGAGGAGGAATCTTTAGGCAAAGAGCGATGAGCTTGATATCCAGAGCGTCACCCTCGAAGTGGTCTACGATGACCTTGAGGTGGTGTGATCAGAGGGAACCAGTTCGCTCACGGCCCATGCCGTCGAGATCACGGCACAGGTGCACCAGCTCGAGAGGAATGCCCTTAGCGCCAGGGTCAATCAATCCTTCACGATTTCTCATTCTCACTATGGGGACAACATCGACTTGGAGACGATGAGTCATGGCTTCACACCTGGCTATGAAGTCCATGAGCTGGAGGAGATGGAAGTGGTACTGGCTCCCCTTTCATAGGACCTGGCGGACAGGATTGAAGGCATAGTTCTCCCTTGGAGGGGTTAGTTAGTTCAATAGGTCAATCGATCATTCTTGTAATCAATGGACAAGTGCTGACCCTTGTGTATCATTTAAACAAACTTGTTGTTTTGTTTCGTTTGACCAAGTTTGTTCTTTTGTTTTGGTGCGAATGGATTTGTTTTTCCTCCCTTTTTATGTGTGGAAAGGGGTTCATGTGCTCTGACCCTTCCATTTGTTAAGACCATAGAGCTTGAGGTGTAGGAGGGAAACTCTGATCACGCTGGTAAACAAGAGTGCCATAGCCACTGGGGCATAGGTTTCTCGTAGTCCGACTAGCCTTGCTTAGTCATTTATTTCCATAGACCATGCTACTAGGTTTAACATGAGGAAGGGTGTCGAGCACGGTGACTATTTCAAAAAGGGTGTATGTATACCCTTATTAGCCCCCAAGTGAGACCCGACTCCTTACCGTTGCTGGGGTCGAGTGTCACTAAAGATCGAGGAGAGGATAGCAAAAATAGTAGGAGGAAGCGTGTCTTATTTTTGTGCGTACCCTTTCATAGGATCTAAGCCATCGTTCTATGATCGTGTGTTCAGTCTCCTTGCGAGTACAACTTTCCTCAAGCCCCCATGCATAGCAGGGCTTGGTCGAGGGTTGGCTCATCTTTGTGATTGTCACCCCATCTGCGGTTTCTGCAATTGGAGGGGTTGATCTAACATCACTTGCCTCGATGGCTCGAGTGACACGCTTAGTGAGCTCACTATCGGGCATGTTCGAGTAGAATCTAGGACCGTTGTTCATGATGGGGTTAGCATAGCCCTCATGTGGCGTTCCACTGCTCCTTAACTCACCTCCTGGCAGATGCCCATGTTGCTCCGAAGAGCGACTCCGTTGGCCCACGGACCTCTCCTCGATGGAGATTCTGCGGGCTCGGCTCAAGGTTATGATCGAACGAGAAGGTTGAGATGACCTTATCCACTTCTAAACAGGTCAGGCCAAGGCCGCTAGGGCTCATCTACATTTTCTCCCTTAGCTCTGTTCGACGTGAGGTGGGCTCGAGCTCTTCGTAGGCCGACCTTCGAACCTTGGTCAGGTGGATTCCCGAGTTCGGGTCGGGCGGCTCGAGCCCTCGAGCCCCATGGGGCTCGGTGGGGGTCAGCCATGTTGAAGGGTCGAGATGACGACTAGAGGGGGGGGTGAATAGTCTTTTCTAAAACTTAATTGCGTCGGCTAACCGATACAAATGCGGAATTAAAACTATCGGTCTAGCCAAGACTATACCCCACTATATATGTTCACTAGCACCTTGCAAAGATAACAATTATGCAACTAAGGTGCCGGGCTAGCTAGAGCTCTCCTAAACAATTCTAGGAGCAAGGTTACACAAACCTAGGCCACTAGTACTTTAAGCGACAAGGGAGCTCCTACACATGCTAGTAAGCAAAAGCACAAAGCTAACTAAGCTCACTAGCAATGCTCAATAACAAGGCAACCAATGCCTAATTAGAGAGCGCAAATACTTAGTTACACAAACTAAGCAATGTGACTAACAAGGTTACTAAAACCAAATTAGCCACGCAAGGGAGCTACTTCTATGCTACACAAGCAAGAAGATACTTAGCAAGCTACACAAGCTATCTAATTACAAGAGCAACTACACAAGCTTAATATGTATAAAAGTAATTGCAAGCTTGTGTAATGGGGATGCAAACCAACGGGAAGAACAAGGTTGACACGATGATTTTTCTCCCGAGGTTCACGTGTTTGCCAACACGCTAGTCCCCGTTGTGTCGACCGCTCACTTGGTGGTTCGGCGGCTAATTAGCATCACCCGCTAAGCCCGCACGTCGGGCGCCGCAAGAACCTACCCCTTGAGTGAGGGTAGCTCAATGACACGCTTTACTAGAGTTGCTCTTCGCGACTCCCGCGGGGCGAGCACAATGCCCCTCACAAGCACTTCTCCGGAGCGCCGCACAAGCTTCTTGCGCGCTTCGACGGAGACCACCACCAAGCCGTCTAGGAGGTGGCAACCTCCAAGAGTAACAAGCACCACCGGCTTGCAACTCGATCACCTAGTGCCACTCGATGCAACCTCACGATGCAATCGCACTAGAATCGCTCACTCACACAATCGAATGATCACTATCAAGTATATGTGTGATGGAGGGCTCCCAAGCACTCTCAAGCATGGACACAAAGTCCCCTAAGGTGCTCTGCACCAGCCATGGCCGAGGGCCACTTCTATTTATAGCCCCAAGGGCTAAACTAGCCGTTACCCCTTCACTGGGCAACGGTCGGGACGACCGGACGCTCCGGTCGTGTTGACCGGACGCTGGACCTCAGCGTCCGGTCGCCCACAGACGACCACGTGTCCCGGTTCCAACGGTCACTTGACCTGACCGGACGCTCCAGCTTCAACTGACCGGACGCTGAACCCCAGCGTCCGGTCGTTTCCAGTAAGCTCCCGAGCATGACCGGACGCGTCCGGTCGAACGCGATCGGACGCAGCCAGCGTCCGGTCACACTCCAGCGACTGCTACACTCTACGTCAGCGCGACCGGACGCAGCCTGCCAGCGTCCGGTGCATTTAGATCCAGCGTCCGGTCAGTTGACCGACGCCAGCATCTTCTCCATTTTCTTCACCCTTGCTCAAGTGTGCTAACCACAAGAATTTGCATTCGGCGCAATAGAAAATAGACATTCCATTTTCCCGAAAGCGCCGAATCCCGCCTCACAAGCTCGGCGGGAGGGAGAGAGGGACCCAAACCCATCTCACCCCTACAAACACCACCGCCTTTGTAAATGTGCCAACACCATCAAGTGTACACCACCATGTGTAAGTGTGTTAGCATTTTCACAATCATTTCCCAAAGGATGTTAGCCACTCAACTTGCCACGCCACTCGATCCTAGCGACAATGCAAAGTTAGATCACTCGAGTGGCACTAGATGACCAATATGCAAACAAGTTTGCCCCTCTTGATAGTACGGCCATCTATCCTAAACCCGGTCATAAACTTCTCTACACACCTATGACCGGTGAAATGAAATGCCCTAGGTTATACCTTTGCCTTGCGCATTCCATTCCATCTCCTCCAATGTCGATGCAACACATGCACCAACACGATCAACAATGATATGATCCACTCCATATCATCACATGATCATATTGGTTCATCGATCTTGACTCTACTCGCTCTTCACCGTTGCCATCGTCCATCGGCGCCAAGTCTTGCTCAAGCTTCACCGCCACGCGGTCCATCACTCCAAAGCCTTCGACTTGCCCTTCACGCTTGCAACCGGTCCATCAAGCCAAGTCTTGTCTTGATCTTCTCCACCTTGATCACATGACTCAATGTCATGTCTCATGTGTATTTAAGCTCCTTCATCATCACATGTGTGAGCTTGCAACATCTCCAAGCCATTTTCACCTTCATGGCATATGTTGCTCACACACATGTACCTGTGGACTAATCACCTGTGTATCTCACATAAACACAATTAGTCCACCTAGGTTGTCACTCAATTACCAAAACCAAACAAGGACCTTTCAATCTCCCCCTTTTTGGTAATTGATGACAACTCTACAAAGATATAAAAATTAAGCTCTTTTGGATTCATGTTGCTTGCCCAAGCAATTTTACCATGTCAAAATGATTTTGGACAAGTACCACAAACCCGAAATGATAGTATTAGCTCCCCCTACATATGTGCTAGAGTATTTAATTTGAAGCTTGCACATATGCATAGATGGAATTTGTGGGAGAGTAAATACTACAAAATGATGCTAAGGTGTATAGAATAAACCTTTGAAGCGTGTACCAATCGGAGTTGCACCTTTAAGTTCATCCTTAGCACCATGGTTAGCTAGATATCACTTGGAAATAAAAGCACTAGATACCTCATGAGATCAACATTAAAATCATGGTACTAGCATTACTTGAAAAGCATACCAAGTGTCTAGCTATCATCCTATGCATGCTAGTTATCAAATCATCATCCAAGTTCTATAACTAGCATACACCACACAAGCATGCATATTGAATTTGAAAACTTATGCATTGCATGCAAGCACATGAATATGCACATATCAAATGCAATCAATCAAAGTTCATGAGCTTGCTCCCCCTACTTGTGTGCTTCTCTTGTCCAAGACTTGTGATCCATTCTTTTCTCCAATGTTGCTCCCTCTTTGTCCATGTCCACCCTCTATTTTTTTTGTATCTCATCTCTTCCATTGTACATTCTCTCCCCCATTCAATCAAGCTTCATATCTTTGTACAATCTCTCCCCCTTTGTCATCAATTTCCATAAAAGGTGTGCTTCTCATTGATGCAAAGGTATGCTCTTTGGGGTAGATGGTTGAGACTTGCATTTTTGATGGACATTACTTGAATATTGGAATGACACCACAAGTAGATACCATTTAGGATTTGCAACTTGTACTACTTGTATCTTATCATTCTTATGCATGGGTCATCCATTTTACTTCACTTAAGCTCTTGTAGGTGAGGGATGCATTCTTCATTTGATGATCACTTAAAGTTGAGGATCACTTGTGGAACCATCATTTGTATGATAGATATCACTAGTAGGAAGTGAATACCATTTGAAAGAATCTTCTAGTATGGAACCACTTGTTTGATTTATCAATAAAGACCATTTCTTGAACATTTGCTATCTTCATGAGTACCACTTATAGGATATCACTTGTGAGTTAAAACATACAAACTAGATATCCATTTGCATTATTGTCTTGTGCTTGTACTCTTATCACTATCATGAGCTTCTATGATTGACTTGAACTAAATTGTTTTGCCTAAGCTTTCAAGTCCGGTTTGAACCAATGACAAGCTTCTTCACACCTCTTGTAAGGGTTATCTTGCCAATGTTGTACTTGTCACTTGTTGGCAATCCAAATTAAGTCAAGTACTTGGGTTCACTAGCTCATGAACAAATTCATGTACTAACCACTAGATCAAGTAATCATTCAAGCAATAGTGGTAGGATATGAATTTCAAAACATTTCATTTGTAATGCATGATCCTATGAAGCATGTACTATATGCGCTAACCGCATACTAGTAAGGGATGAAATGATCATGCATATTATAATGATACCTTTGCTATGTTGGAGTAGAGGATAGTCACATAGATTCCAATTCATTACTCCAATAGCAATGTGAAGTCCAATTATAAGCTTGGTGAAAACCAATAGATACCAATTTGAATCTCATTCTTCACCCATATGAAATGAATACCACTTATGATCAAGTGCACTTTCTTGTTGTGGTTGACTTGCTTCATCTTTTGATCTTAGCTTGCATGAGAGCATCAATATGAGAATACCACTTGAAAATATCATGACTAGCTCTCTTTTGGGTGTTGCTTGCTTTTCTTTGATCAATCCTTTTGATTGCTTCAACTAAGCATCTTAAATGTCCCTCGGATCACCACTTCCATGTTAGCCTTCCAAGTACCACACTTGGTTTACCTACACATAGGCGGCAAGCCCCTACACTAGGGAGAAGTGACCTCTCTCCAAGAACCATTCTTGATACTCATTTGAAATGATTTGATTTATTGATCCAAGTGATGGACTTATCTTGATGAGTAAACTTGATTCCTTCTTTAAGTCCTTTTCTTTCTACTTGTTTAAGTCCTTTTCTTTCTACCAGATGATCTCCAATCACAACTAGAACTTAAACTTTATTTTCATCTTGAGTTTGATCTTGATCTTTTAATTTGAGTACCAAAAGTGTGCAAAGTACACTTCTCAATCAAATGGCCTTGTACTCTTTGTTTAACATGTTTCTAGATCATCTCAAAACCAAACTTAGGTACCTCAATCACTTGTAAACATGTTTCCAACTTGAGGACCTTTCAATCAAAGTGACTCTAGATCAATCCAATACTTGTCACTTTTATGGCAGATTCTGTACTCTCCAAAGAACTAAGCATATTTCTCAAAGTACAAATCCAAATACCACGAAATTTGGTGGAGATGTTCTTTACTAAGTTATCTATCAGCCATAAAAATTTTAGCTTCATTTGATCTCATATGGACTGCCAAATTTTAATTCTTCCACCACTGCTACATGCTGAAAACTGCTGCACTATAGCTGACAAGAACCACTCCAAAACCGAAGCATTTCTTATCTAATTTCCATGAAATTTATACAGCATCTCATACCATAAATCTAGAGCATGTACACCAATTTTCATGCCAATCCAATAAGTTTTCAATACTCAAACATGGCTATGATCACAGCTAGCTCAGATTTTGAATATAGGACAGATTTCAAGCAATTGAGCTATTCTTGACCAAATATGAATCAAACTTGATACTAACTTGTTTGAATACTTCCATAAGACATATATCCATTCAAACCACTTACTAAATGTCATCTCATGAATTTATCCAACACAAATCAATTCAAACTTGATTACTAAGCAATTATCCATTCAAACATCTCATAGCAAGCAACATTGCATATTTATCCAATTCAATCAACTCATATGCACCCAAATGAAATGATCAACTAGAGATATACCTTGGTTAGCTCATGATCATCCAACTAGCAAGCTTTATCTCAATTATTTGCAAGCCATCAAATATATCCAAGGAATTACCAACAACTTGAAATTTACACTTGTATGTTATAGCACATTTGGACTTCATTCAATTTGTCATGGCATTGGGATAATGATCATCACTTAGAAATACTTGGCTCAACTACATGATCAACAAGATGAATATCATTTGAACCAAGCCTCCAATGCCGATGGTACCTACAATCAATCATCCACTTTTTGATGGTACCCAAACAAGTTTGGGTCCTCTCAAGTTAGGAGCAACATACTTAGGCATGGCCTTAGTATGAGTAGCGGGATGTTTTGCAATTGCAACCATAGAGGTACCATTACCATCCTTTCTAAGCATATCATGATCATTAATTGAAATAGGCTTAGAAATTTTACCTAGGGGACATGAATGTGCCATGTGTCCCCTTTCCCGGCATGAGTAGCACTTTCTCTTTGATTGAGTCTTCTCTTCCTTGCTCATGTGGTGCTTCTCATTGCCTTGCCTCTCATGGATTGCTTGATCCTTCTTCTCAAGCTTGTTGGGACACTTAGAGGCAAAGTGTCCCGTACTTCCACACTTGAAGCACTTGATGTGAGCATAGACTTTCTTCTCATTGTCATTCTTGCTCATCATCTTGGCATCTTGAATTTGCATTGGATGCCTTGCCTTTCCACCCCTTCTTGTTTTCTTCTTCTTGATTATCAAATCATCACCATCATGTTGGTTGATCTTGATTTGCTCTTGGGGTGTCTTCTTTTGCTCAACTTGTGGCTTTGGTTGAGGCTTTACTTGTTGCTTCACCAATTCCTTGGTTGGGCACATTGAGGTGAGATGACCCCAAGTGCCGCACTTGAAGCACTTGACATGCTTTAGCCTCTCTTCTTCTTTCTTCAACTTGAGCTTCTCGATGTTAGGGCAACTATTTGCAAAGTGTCCCGCTTCATGACACCGGAAGCACATGGTATGAGAGAGCTTTCTTTGTTGTAGCTTCTTCATCTTTCTTTCTCTCTTCATTTCGCCCTTTGTCATCTTCTTCTTGAAGCCAAGGCCACACTTGTCACCATAGTTTCTTTGAGTTTTCAACATATGCTCAAAGGTGACTTTTGAGTTGTAGCACCTCTCTAACTTGTTGCTCAATTTCTTCACTTCATTTTTGAGCTCATTGTTCTCCTTCAAAAGGTTAGTCTCACAAGACATAGAAGTAGAACAAGCATCTATATGTGAAGAGCATGGCATATCTAATAAATCATCGCAAGAGGTGGATACATGCTTCTTGCCTACATCACAAGGGTTAGCAATAGTATGTGATTGATCAATTGACCCATGTGATGAGCTCTCATTATTTTTAAGTTTCTTTGTAAATATTTTAATGAGAGAAGCTTGTTTTTCTAATAATTCATCATGAGATGCAAGTAGTGTCTCATGATTCAATTTAAGCTCATCAAGTGAAGATTTATAAGCATTATTTAATTTCTTATGTTCTTCACAAGAGTTCTTTAGAAATGAGTTTTCATTTTCTAATTTCAATGTTTTAGCTTTCTCATTTTCTAAAGACATGGTCATGCTAGCAAGTCTACTAACAAGCTCATCATATGAATCAACATGATCAACCACATTATCATTTGATACCTTAGTGTCACCTTGTGATGTGAAGCAATGTGGTGTAGTGGATGGGCTTGTAGTAGCATCATCATGGTTTGAGCATGAACCATCATCACCATCAAGTGTGCATGGGGTAGCATCATCACTTGCAACACTTGTGGCATCATCATCAACCTTGTCAAGTGAACTTGTAGCGGATTGATCATCATTATCCTCACTTGACAATGAGGTGGAGCAATCTTCCACAATCACCAAATTGTGGTTATGCTCAACACACTCATGTGTCTCCTTCTTGGGCTCATCCTCCTTCTTGAATTTTCCATCATCCCATGTGGAGGAATCACCGAAGGTGTCCTTGATGGAGTCCCATATCTCACGAGCGGTCCCCTTGTAGTTTACTTGCTTCATCAAATCAAAATGTAAAGCATCCAATAGAAAACAACAAGCATTTGCATCAAGTTCATAGAGGACTCTTTGAGCTTTGGTTAGAGTTCTATGATCCAAGACATGGGAGAGACCACTAGTGACAACCCACCAAAATTTAGGTCCCTTTGCACGAAAATGATCAAGCATATGATTTTTCCAAAGTGCAAAGTTGGTGCCTTTAAAAATGTGATTCTCACAATCATCTAGCCCATTAGACGCCATCCTCTCGGGTCGGTAAAGACCACAAATGAGAGACCGGGCTCTGATACCACTTGAAGGGTCGAGATGACGACTAGAGGGGGGGGTGAATAGTCTTTTCTAAAACTTAATTGCGTCGGCTAACCGATACAAATGCGGAATTAAAACTATCGGTCTAGCCAAGACTATACCCCACTATATATGTTCACTAGCACCTTGCAAAGATAACAATTATGCAACTAAGGTGCCGGGCTAGCTAGAGCTCTCCTAAACAATTCTAGGAGCAAGGTTACACAAACCTAGGCCACTAGTACTTTAAGCGACAAGGGAGCTCCTACACATGCTAGTAAGCAAAAGCACAAAGCTAACTAAGCTCACTAGCAATGCTCAATAACAAGGCAACCAATGCCTAATTAGAGAGCGCAAATACTTAGTTACACAAACTAAGCAATGTGACTAACAAGGTTACTAAAACCAAATTAGCCACGCAAGGGAGCTACTTCTATGCTACACAAGCAAGAAGATACTTAGCAAGCTACACAAGCTATCTAATTACAAGAGCAACTACACAAGCTTAATATGTATAAAAGTAATTGCAAGCTTGTGTAATGGGGATGCAAACCAACGGGAAGAACAAGGTTGACACGATGATTTTTCTCCCGAGGTTCACGTGTTTGCCAACACGCTAGTCCCCGTTGTGTCGACCGCTCACTTGGTGGTTCGGCGGCTAATTAGCATCACCCGCTAAGCCCGCACGTCGGGCGCCGCAAGAACCTACCCCTTGAGTGAGGGTAGCTCAATGACACGCTTTACTAGAGTTGCTCTTCGCGACTCCCGCGGGGCGAGCACAATGCCCCTCACAAGCACTTCTCCGGAGCGCCGCACAAGCTTCTTGCGCGCTTCGACGGAGACCACCACCAAGCCGTCTAGGAGGTGGCAACCTCCAAGAGTAACAAGCACCACCGGCTTGCAACTCGATCACCTAGTGCCACTCGATGCAACCTCACGATGCAATCGCACTAGAATCGCTCACTCACACAATCGAATGATCACTATCAAGTATATGTGTGATGGAGGGCTCCCAAGCACTCTCAAGCATGGACACAAAGTCCCCTAAGGTGCTCTGCACCAGCCATGGCCGAGGGCCACTTCTATTTATAGCCCCAAGGGCTAAACTAGCCGTTACCCCTTCACTGGGCAACGGTCGGGACGACCGGACGCTCCGGTCGTGTTGACCGGACGCTGGACCTCAGCGTCCGGTCGCCCACAGACGACCACGTGTCCCGGTTCCAACGGTCACTTGACCTGACCGGACGCTCCAGCTTCAACTGACCGGACGCTGAACCCCAGCGTCCGGTCGTTTCCAGTAAGCTCCCGAGCATGACCGGACGCGTCCGGTCGAACGCGATCGGACGCAGCCAGCGTCCGGTCACACTCCAGCGACTGCTACACTCTACGTCAGCGCGACCGGACGCAGCCTGCCAGCGTCCGGTGCATTTAGATCCAGCGTCCGGTCAGTTGACCGACGCCAGCATCTTCTCCATTTTCTTCACCCTTGCTCAAGTGTGCTAACCACAAGAATTTGCATTCGGCGCAATAGAAAATAGACATTCCATTTTCCCGAAAGCGCCGAATCCCGCCTCACAAGCTCGGCGGGAGGGAGAGAGGGACCCAAACCCATCTCACCCCTACAAACACCACCGCCTTTGTAAATGTGCCAACACCATCAAGTGTACACCACCATGTGTAAGTGTGTTAGCATTTTCACAATCATTTCCCAAAGGATGTTAGCCACTCAACTTGCCACGCCACTCGATCCTAGCGACAATGCAAAGTTAGATCACTCGAGTGGCACTAGATGACCAATATGCAAACAAGTTTGCCCCTCTTGATAGTACGGCCATCTATCCTAAACCCGGTCATAAACTTCTCTACACACCTATGACCGGTGAAATGAAATGCCCTAGGTTATACCTTTGCCTTGCGCATTCCATTCCATCTCCTCCAATGTCGATGCAACACATGCACCAACACGATCAACAATGATATGATCCACTCCATATCATCACATGATCATATTGGTTCATCGATCTTGACTCTACTCGCTCTTCACCGTTGCCATCGTCCATCGGCGCCAAGTCTTGCTCAAGCTTCACCGCCACGCGGTCCATCACTCCAAAGCCTTCGACTTGCCCTTCACGCTTGCAACCGGTCCATCAAGCCAAGTCTTGTCTTGATCTTCTCCACCTTGATCACATGACTCAATGTCATGTCTCATGTGTATTTAAGCTCCTTCATCATCACATGTGTGAGCTTGCAACATCTCCAAGCCATTTTCACCTTCATGGCATATGTTGCTCACACACATGTACCTGTGGACTAATCACCTGTGTATCTCACATAAACACAATTAGTCCACCTAGGTTGTCACTCAATTACCAAAACCAAACAAGGACCTTTCACATGTCTCATACATCACCTCGTCCATGGTTTTCGCAACTAGAGGGCTAAGCTAACGATACTTGCCTCGATGCCTCGAGTGTCGTGCTCATCGAGCTCGCTAACGGGCATGTCCGAGTGGAATCAGGGTTCGTCATTCGCTAACAGGGTCATCATAGCCCTTATGTAGCATTCCACTACTCCTTAACCTACCTCCTAGCAGATGCCCATGTCACTCGAGAGAGCGACTCAGGTGGCCCACGAGTCTCTCCTCAATGGAGATTCTGTCGGCTTGGCTTGAGTTTAGGATCGAACGAAAAAGGTCTAGATGTCCCTGTCCACTTCTGAGCGGGGTTGAGCAAGGTTGCTGGGGCTCATCTATGTTTTTCTCCCCTAGCTCTGGTTGACAAGAGGCAGCCTCGAGCCCTTCATGGGCCGGCCTTTGAACCTTAGTCGGTCGCCGCTCATGTCGAATGAGACGACTACCACTTCGTGACGCAACGCAAAGTGTTGTGATGCAGCAATTGCATATGAAATGCTCAGATGAATGGGATGAATGTATGGACGAATGCATGAATGCATGCATTAGCATGGATGAATGAATGATCCTGCACTGGAAAAGAAAGGTGGGGGTTGGTAAAGTTACCTCAATGGCTCGAGCGATGGGTTCGAGGAGCTCTTACAGGATATGTTCATGTGGGGTTTGGATCCATCATTCATGATAGAGTTGGTGTAACCTACATGGGATACCCCACTGCTCCTTACCCATCTCTTGGTTGTGACCCGAGCCGTCCGATCGACTTTGGGCTATCTGCTAGCCTCTCCACGATGGAGATTCTATGGATGGGCCTCTCCAAATCCTTCCTGGGAAGGCAGAGGCTAAATCTTGGAGTGCGAGCAACAAACTCTGATCATGCTGGTGAGCAAAAAATGCCACAACTGCCAGGGCATAGGTTTCTTGTAGTCCGACCAATTTGACCCAGCGTTTGTTTCCACATACCTTGCCTTTAGGTTTTAGCGCGAGAAAAGGGTCGAGCATCGAGGATGTCTATCGAATAGACATTCTTCCCAACCCCCGAGCAAGACCCGACCCCTTGCCGTTGCTAGGGTCAGAGGCTCGATAGCGAAATTAATGCATGTAAAGTAAGGGTGACCCATCTCTTGGTAGTGGCCCAAATCATTCGATCGACTTGGGTGACCCGCTGGCACACGACTTACCTCGATGGCATGAGTGACAGGTTCAGAGAGCTCTTACTAGATATGTTCGAGCGGAATCTGGGTCCGTCGTTCGTAACGAGATCAGCATAACTCACGTGGGGCATCCTGCTGCTCCCTACCCATCCCTCAGTAGTGTCTATGCCATCCGATCGACTTGTATTGCCCCGCTGGGACAAGACTTGTCTGTGGAGATAGAGAATGAGAACAACCCGCACAAGAATTTAGTTAGGTAGATAAGCTAGGCGACGAACTTGTAATAAATGAACAAGCTCTTAAATTTCATTATAGCCAAACAACTTTTTAGCCCTTCTCCCCTTTATGAATAAAAAGGTTAGTGCATTCTAACCCTTTTCATCATTAAGGTCGTAAATCTCGGGGTGTGGGTGAGCAAATTCTGATCACACTAGTGAGCAAAGGTGCCGTAGCCGCTGGAGCATAGATTTCTTATAGTCTAACCAGTTATACTTAGAGCTTGTTCCCAAAACCCTAGCTCCTAGGTCTTAACGTGATAGGGGGTCAAGCACAGAGAAAGTGGGCCAGGTGGACAAACTCTTAGACACGCACCGACACTTTTCGTGACTAAGGCAAAAAAGCCCGAGGTGGGAAAAAACTCTAATCTCGCTGGTGAGCAAAGGCGCCATAGCGACCAAGGCGTAGGTCTCTCGTAGTCCAACTAGTTTTACTCAGTGTTTGTTTCCGCAAACCTCGCTTCTAGGCCTTAATCATGAGAGCGGGTCAGGCATAGAGAATGTCTACCGATAGGTGGGCTCTTATTAGCCCCCGAGTGAGGCCCGACCCCCCGCCGTTGTTGGGGTTGGGTGTCACTAAAGGTTGGGGAGTTTGATAGTGAAACTGGTAAGAGAAAGTGTGCATTTATTAAGGGTAAAAGCGACGTAGCTGCTTGATATTCTAGGCATTGATGAAGACTCCAACGTCGATGGTCTTGAGCTTGTAGGCACCTGATCAGAGCACCTCCGTGATGACGTACGGTCCCTCCCACAATGGAGAGAGCTTGTGACGGTCCTTGCTGCTCTGGACGACGCAAAGGACTAGGTCTTCGATGTTGAAGGCTCAACCCCGCACTCGATGGCTGTGGTATCAGCGCAACACTTGCTAGTACTTAGCCAAGTGGAGAAGGGCAATGTCGTGCGCTTCATCTAGCTAGTCCATGGCGTCCTCGAGGGACGCCTCGACTCCATGTTCATCGTATGCCCTGATACTTGGCGCTCCATAGTCGAGGTTAGTCAAGAGGATAGCCTTGGAACCATAGACCATGAAGAATGGTGTCTAGCCAGTGGCCCAGCTAGGGGTCATCCTCATGCTCTAGAGCACCGTGGGAAGTTCTGCGACCCATCGTCCACCAAATTTATTCAACCGGTTGAAGATCCTAGGCTTGAGGCCAGTAGGACCATGCTGTTTGCGCGCTCGACCTTCTCGTTAGTGCGAGGGTGCACTACAATAGCCCAATTGATGCAGATGTGATATTCATCGTAGAATTGGAGGAACTTCTTTTTGATGAACTGCATGCCGTTGTCCATGATAATGGAGTTCAGTACTTCAAAGCGATGGACAATATCAAGGAAGAACAGCACGGCTTGCTTAGACTTGATCATGGAGATCAGTCAGGCCTCTATCCACTTTGTAAACTCATCTACGGTGACAAGCAAGTGGGTATAGCCCCTAGGCACTCTTTGGAGAGGTCCAACCAGATTGAGCCCCTAGACCATGAATGGTCATGTGATGGGGATTGTCTAGAGTGCTTGGACCGGCAGGTGGGTCTACCAAGTGTAGTACTGACACCCTTTGTAGGTGCGTAGAATCTATTTAGCATCGACTACTATGGTTGGCTAGTAGAAGCCTTGATGAAATATGTTTCTAACTAGGGTTCTAGACATGTCATGGTGACCGTAGATCCCACCGTGGATATCACTCAGCAACCACTTCCCTTGTTTGATTAGGATGCAGCGCTACAGGATCCTAGTGTGGCTTTGCTTGTAGAGTTCGCTCTCAATAAGGACAAAAGACTTGGTGGGATGCATGAGCTATCGAGCCTCCATCTTGTCCATCGGTAGCGCCTTGCAGAAAAGGTTGTCAAGGTAAGACGTCCTCCAGTCGGCCAGAGGGTCGGGCTCTGTCGCTGGATCCTCGTCAAGCTCCATGACCTTAGGGTCAGATGAAGCCAATGGCTGGTTAGCCCCTAAGCCCAAGGCAGGTGGCCCATCACCGGCTTGTTCTAGCTCCACATAGCAGACCGAGTGTTTGTGCTAATCACTGGCGAAGATGCATATCGGCACTGGCTCTTGGCCGGACACCGCCTACGACAGCGTGTCAGCCACCTCGTCGAGATGCCTTGGGATGTGATTGAGCTCGAGGCTATTGAACTTGTCCTCTAGCTGGTGAACTTCTCGGTAGTATGCAGCCATCTTGGCATCATGGCAGCTTGACTCCTTCATGACTTGGTCGATGACCAACTGAGAGTCACCCCAGACATTGAGGCATCGGATACCCAACTCGATGGTGATGCGTAGGCCGTTGATGAGCGCCTCATATTCGGTCACATTGTTGGAGGAGGGGAAATGGATGCGAACCATATACCTCATGCATACCCCAAGCAGCAAAACAAAGACTAGCCCTGCACCGGCGCCTTTTGTGATAGAACCGCCCAATTTATACAAGATCAAGTATGGCTATCCCCGCTAACACGTTGACACGCACATACTTTCACTTATATAAACTTGGTAGTCCACCGAGTGTCATGAAGGACCTTGGTAAATCAACATCACAACCAAGATCGTATAATTAAGAAAATACACATCACATACATAGAGTTGCAGCGGAAATAATATTTACAATGAGTTCACAAATAATAATACAAGTTTGGGTTTCAAAACCGATTAAGGGAAGACAACATAGCTTTCAAATGATTACATTAATATAAGTTTCAAATACATTGCTAGCATAAGTGACATCCTCTGATAAAAGCATATAGATAAGAAATAAATATAGAGTCACTGAGCCCACCGGCGGTTTTCAACCATCTTCAGCAGCCCAAGAACTTCACTGCAACATGGTAGGATAAACCCTGAGTACTCGAATGTACTCAGCTAGACTTACCCATCATAAAACAAAAATAAAGTGACAATAAGGAGTATGCAAGGCTTTATTGGTGGAGCTAGCTTGACAAAATTTTGCATAAAAGCCACTAGTTGAGCTATACATTTTACAATTTGGTAACCAAGTTAATTATAACTATTCGTCTTTAGATAAGCAACTAACCTATGCCAAACATGTGGAATATCATTTAGTAACAGGCAATAGTAACCATAGCCAGTGTAGTAATGTGAGTATCATCATCATAACCATCAAGTTTCCATTAAGTTACTCCACGTTGCCGCTGCTTAGTCAAGTTCTCACTATTCGGGAGAGACGGCGATTTGAATCGATTCCTACCCAGCTGGGGAATTATTCCTAACACAAACCCAGACATACCTACGCCAAGATAGTCTTAGGTCACCTTTGGTACAACTCAGGAACTAAATTCATGGTTCTAAGCAGCGCTGCACTCTTAGGGAGTCCACTTTGCTAGGACGTCAATCTACCCTTGAACTTATGCCAATGGCTCCCCGCACATCCTTACTACCACTAGAGTGCGCACTTTCACTTCCCGGCTTCCGGCCTAAGTTGAGTTACTTGGCTTCGTGGTCGGAATAAGTTATCCGGCCAACTAAGTGATAGGCATGCGTTCATCATGGCATGAGGACATACAGCGAATCGGTCCTTAATCGACACAGACAGGGATAGATCCACACCCATGATCTCTATGCCTTGTTGCTTCTCTATCGACATCTCAGCTAGTCTCCTTTTTATTCATCAACACATGGTTATTTCCACGATAGCAAATATAGCCAACCGTGCTTTAGTATCCACCAATATCTCGTAGGTGACAGGAAATCACCCGACTTCTATCTGTCTAAGCATTGCTAAGCATCCGTTCGATCCTGGACCTACATAGGGTTTAAAGTATATTTCTGGACAAGGTAGTTCTATGCATCAAGTGGGTTCAATTAACTCTTATAACCTAATACATCAAACATAAAGAACTCAAGTGATATTTATAAAAACGTAGGAGGCTTAGAATGCTCAGGGGCTTGCCTGGGATCCAACACTAGGTCAGTGTTTGTTAGATAACACTTGCTTGTCGAGTATCTAACATCTCAGCACTTGCTTAGTCCTTCCATCTTCAGGATAGGTCCACCATACACTGTCTTTGGGTTCGGCTCCAACATCATGTCCGTCACGTAGTTCATCTAGCATACGTAGATGAGATGCAAGATGCAGGTGCATGAATATGAAGAATGGTAATATGAGATGCATCACATAATAGCATTCAAGGCTAACATAAGATCATGCAAGACATAGGCACCTAGAGTTATTTAACTAAACATCACACAACCTATTATAGAGGGATAGCAAGCATATTAGGCATGGCACACAAGTGAACTTAAATTCAGATATTTCAATATTTCACCCATGCATTGATCAAGAACTAACCAACATGTTTAGCAAAAACAAGAGCAAGCTAAAGCAATCACCTAGCACATGTATAGAAATCTAGACAACAACACAGTAGTCACTTGTTTTAACCATAACAAGAGATATAGGCATCTAACAAGGGTGACCCTAGACTTTATGGACAGCTAATGAAATTGCCTACAACATTGTTATTATCACCAAAAGCTTATTCCAAGGCTAACCAGGTTAAACATGCCAATATTTCAGATCTACACAGAACTAGGATAGAAAAGTAGTAGCAATTTCAAAAATGCATAACTATAGTTACAGACATCAAACAAGCTTGAACCTAAACTTTCTAGAAAGCTTATTAAATTATTTAAAACATGTTTATTATCATCACAAGGTAATTTCACAATTAACAAGGTCAATCAAGCACACCTGAGCACCTTTGTCTGGACTTGGACAGATTCTACCATGCAACTTCACAAGCTTATAACTAGAGCTCTACAACCACAGAGCACACTCTTATATTATCACCAAGACATGATTTCATACTTAACTAGGTAAAACAATGAAATCCTTCAAATCTACATAGAGCATAGACCAAACATGACAGATCATTAGTCAAATTCATAACTCCTAAACTATCAGGCCTATGGTCATGAAATTTGAACACAAGCAAGATTATGAAATTAGCTACAACTTTTCTTTTCACTACAACCACAACAAACATCATTTATACCATGAAAATAATTGCACAAGCAAAACTATACATACAGCCCAAACAACAGTGGTATAATTATAAACAAAAACTGATAGGAACTTTAGAGAAGCATAATTGGAGTTCTCGTGATCCAACAAACATGAATCATAACTTTTTGAAAATCTAATGAAGTTAACTACAACTTTCTTATTCTCATCTTAAGATGATTCTATAGTTAACAAGGTCAATTAATCCAATAAATGCATCTCTGTCCAAAACATTGACATAATCTGATATGCAACTTTAAAAAGCTATAACTAGAGTTCCACATATCCAATAAATGTGGTTCTAGACTTTTTAGAAGTCTTAGAAAATTGTAAACATCTTTGTTATAAACACCTAGAGCTAATTCTACTATTAACAAGGCCTCACATTACCAACAAGGCAACCCTGTCTGGGTTTGGGCAGAAACAGCCACAGAAATTTAAACAACTATAACTAAAAATCTACTTAGCGCCTGTAGCAAAGTTGCTCTCCTCTGGATGCTCTTTGACTTGTATTGAGAGAGCAGGACCATTAGAGCTATGGATTAGTAGGTAATTAAGCTCCAAAGTGATAGTGTCAATGTATTGACAGCGACAAACAAAAATCTAAATTGATGGTCAAAACGAAGTCAAACGAGGGCCATCTTTATACATGCTCTTCTCCATCATGTATACTCCAACTTTTATTTTGGTATCAAATCAAGTTGCTTAACAAAATTTGGAGAACGCGGAATGCCGACATGTCAATGTCAGTTAAGTGACAAAGTAAACTTTTGCTGTTTTGGAAACTATTTTTGAAGATCCAAATGAACTCCAAATTTGATGAGACTTGATCTATTGTTTTCACCATGAAAGGTACTTCAACTCATTTTAAGGAATCCAACTAATCTACCACATGAATTTGGACGATGAAATGTCACAAGGAAGTTAACTTGCTGCTGTCATTTTAGGGACTTAGAAAAATTTCTGGGAGCCTAAGATAGCAACTGATTCAATCTTCAAGCCTCTGTTTGACTTAGTTCCAAGCTGATCTGGCTCTTGGTCCAAAAACAACGTTTGTTCTACTTCACTCAAACTTCAACTTTTATTTAAGGTGCAATTCCATGCAAGCACTATAAGCGATTGGTCAACAAAGGTCAAAATAGCATCACAGTAAAGCTTAAATTAGAGTTTTACACTGATTGAGTCATTTTCTTGCCACTTGCTCAACATGAACCCTTCATAACTTTTGTTCATGAGTGTAAGTAGAGTTGTTTGAGCTAGGTTGAAAGGTTTGGTTGACATCCTATGTTATAGTTCACTTAATACAGCGATTCAAGCAAGGATGTAACTCATCATTTCATGTGGCTTCTTGATTCCAAACTTCAAGAAACCTTTACACTGGTTAAGATGGATGCATGTGGATGTAATATACATGAAATAAGCATGTTTAACATTACTCTTGCATAATCTTAACAAGGGTATGCATGTAAGCAAAGGTGTGTTGTCCAAGTTTAAGTTGGAGCTCACTCTTGTAGATTTGATCTTGACAGCTTCATCACCACTTAACATGTCATGTTTGAGCTCAAACCCATTGCTTAACTGGTGACAAACACCTAGGGTATTACACCATTCTTCATCAGTGATCCATCAAAGTACATCATCCCATACTCCTGGTCGATGACTGCTGGCGGCATTTGGACCTCGGTACAATCTACAACGAAATTAGCCAGCACTTAGGACTTGATGGCCGTCCGAGAGTCATACGAGAAGCCTTGTCCCATCAGCTCGAGTGCCCACTTCATGATTCTTCCTGTGGCATCCTAGTTTTGGATGACCTCACCGAGGGGGAAGGATGTCACGACCATCACCGGATGCCACCCGAAGTAGTGGCGTAGCTTCCTCTTGGCGATGAGGACGGTGTACAAGAGCTGTTGGATTTGAGGGTAGCAGGTCCTAGAATTAGATAGGACCTCGCTAATGAAGTACATGGGGTGCTATACTTTGAGGGCGTGTCCCTCTTCTTCTCGCTCCACCACCAGGGTGGCTCTAACCACTTGCATGGTGGCCGCAATGTAGAGTAGAAGCAGTTCTCCATCGATCAGAGGAACTAGGATCGTGGTCTTTGTTAGGAGCTATTTGACCGTGTCAAGCGCCTCTTAGGCCTCGGGCATCCATTTGAAATGGTTGGCCTTCTTTAGAAGTCGATAGAGGGGGAGACCTCATCCGCTGAGGCATGAGATGAAGAGGATGAGCGTGGCAAGGCACCCTATAACTCGCTATACCCCCTTCATGTTCTAAATTGAGCCCATCCTTATGATGGCTAAGATCTTCTCTAGGTTGGCTTCGATGCCACGCTCGGAGACAATGAAACCAAGCAACATACCCCTCGGGACCCTGAAAATGCACTTCTTGGGGTTGAGCTTAATGACGTTTGCTTAGAGTTTTGCGAACGTCTGCTCAGGTCAGCTATGACCTGGTCAGCTCGTTTGGACTTGACCATGATGTTGTTCATGTAGGCCTCAATGGTTCACCCGATGAGGTCTCTAAAACACTTGAGCATACAATGCTGGTACATAGCCCCTACGTTCTTCAGACCGAACGGCATTGTGACATAGTAGAACAATCCGAACAGGGTGATGAAAGATGTTACGAGCTGGTCGGACTCTTTCATTATGATTTGATGGTACCCGTAGTATGCATTAAGGAAGCAACGGGTTTCGCACACTAAGGTAGAGTCGACTACTTGCTCTATGCATGGCAAAGGAAATGGATATTTTGGACATGCTTTGTTGAGACCCATTAGTCAACACACATTCTCCATTTCCCGCTCTTCTTCCATATAAGGACAGGATTGGCTAACCACTCTGGGTGGTATACTTCCCTGATGAACCCTACCACCAATAGTTTCATGATCTTCTCACTGATGGCCCTATGTTTCCCCTCATCGAAGTGACACAGGCGCTGCTTCACTGGCTTGGAGCCTGACCTAATCTTCAGGCATGCTTGGTGACTTCTCTCAAAATGCCCAGCATGTCTGAGGGTTTTCACACAAAGATGTCTCTGTTGGCACAAAGGAAGCCGACGAGATGCTGGGGTCTATGAGGACTTCCTTGGCACCCTCCACTGGCTCAAAAGACCCAACCAACAGCTTGGGGTTGGGTGCTTCTTAGGTGACCTCCTTCTAGATGGCCACAAGCTCCTTAGAGGCGATAATTGCTGCAGCGTGATCACAGTACTCGACCTCGCATTCGTAGCCACACAAGAAGGAGGTGCTGATGATGATGACCCTATATGGGCTCGACATCTTTAGCTTTAGATGGGTGTAGTTAGGGATGGCCATAAACTTCACGTAGTATGGACGTCCTAGGATGGCGTGGTTGGTTCCATGGAACACGACCACCTCAAAGGTTAGGGTCTCCGTCCAAGTGGCACAGCTTGCTTTCTAGGCACGATGCCGTAGAAAGGCGCTTCGGTCGGTCGGACGTGTGTTCAGGCGATGCCCATGGCATCAAGCATTTCGGCGCACATGGTGTTGAGGCCGCTACCTCCATCCATCAGTACCTTGGTGAGCCACTTCGTGTCAATGATTGGGTTGATTATGAGCTGATATCTCCCTAGTTATGGGATGCTCTCCAGGTGGTTGGTCCGATCAAAGGTTATGGTAGACTCCGACCACTGGAGGAAGACAAGCATGGCTGGTTCGGTCGTATAGACCTCACGACGCATGAGCTTCTGGCAGCGCTTGGAGTCATAGGCCATCGACCCTTTGAAGATCATGAGGCAGTCATCTAGTGTTGGATAGCCATCATCCCTCCCCTCGGCGTCATCCACGGTTGGCTCGAGGTCCTTCCCATGCCCTCCATTGTTGAAGCCTCCAGACAAAACCACTTGTCGGTGCAGAAAGTGACCAACACATAAATATTTATAGTTTTGCTGTATGTTGTGATCGGATGTGGCCTAGCACTCAATGACACTAGGTTTATACTGGTTCAGGCAATGTGCCCTACGTCCAGTTTGAGTCAGTCGGTGACTTTATTCCTAAGTCCATGTGCTTGAAGTTTGTTGTGGGGTTACAAATGGAATGGAGTAAGATGGGGGTGCAAGAGGTCTGGTCGGACTCTGGTCTAAAGGGCTAAGAGTGATGAGAGCTCTGCTATGTGCTAAGTGTTCGAACGTCTATTGTTCATTGGAATCCTTGGTTGTTCGGATCGTTGGAGCATGTTTTAGTTGTCGTCCGATTGATGTCTTTATTTGGGAGAGAGCGCATCCCCTTTTATAGATGAAGGGGACAACCTTTACTAGTGAGAGAGAGTGTGTGAGTGTTTGTATGCTACTATGTCTTGTTGCCCATGCCATCGGGTACAAGATGATGGTAGGCGCCTATAACACTGTTTGTGTCAGACGCATGTGGATGGTTTTACCATATTCACCATGTATGGCAAATGACGGCACCCACAACACTATCGATGCCTAGAGACATGTGGGGGGGGGGGGGGTTAACCATGTTTTCTTGGTATGGGAATTGATGGTGCCCACAACACTGTAGGGCAATTGTCGGCGCCCGCAACACTACTTGGGTTCTGACATGCTTGGAAGGTTGTAGGGCACCCTTCTAACATGTCCTGTTGGTACTTACCTATAGGTGTATAGGGTATGGTCCTTGGTTTTGTAGTTTGACTTGAGCGTCCTGCTTTACTTGCTCTGCCCATTTCCTAGTCCTCACTGAGCCGACGTCCCTAGTCGGTTGGTCCTAATCTGCTTCGACCGCATTAGTCAGAGAAGAGCTGTAAGCAGAGGTTTGGTGTATCCCCGGTCAGAGACGTGGGTCAAAGTCAAAACCATTGTTTGGCCAAGCCTTCTAGTTGGAGAGGTGGGCTAGAGATGGAAGTGAGGCCTTCCTATTGGAGAGGTGGGTCAGAGTTGGAAGCGGCGCCGTTCCTCTTTGGCCAGGCCTTCTGGCCGGAGATTGGATCACCCTTCTGTCCTATTGTTAGGTTCTTGGGCCAGCCTAGGAGTTGCGCGTCATTCGCAATGTCGTCTGCTAAGCTGAGCTTTTGCTGGGAAGCAGGTCCATGAGGGACCCTAGGTTTATGAACCTGATAGGAGCCCCGAGCCCTCGGGCGATTTTGTGTAGAATCGCCTAGGGGATTTTTGTCTTGACAGTGGGTGCGTGCGAGTGCACCTACAGGTGTAGCCTCCGAGCCCCCGTGCGATTTGGGTAGAATCATTTGGGGGTTTTCCATGTTGCCAGTAGGGGAATTTTTTGTTTTGATAGTGGGTGCGCGCGAGCGCACCCGCGGGTGTAGCCCCCGAGCGATTTGGGTAGAATCGCCTGGGGTTTTGTCAGTGGGCGTGAGTGTGTGCACCTTGGTGGGCATAACCACCTCTTTCTAGTTTCTAACCTAGGCCTTGAACATGCTGAGGCATTTTGGATGTGTTGAGGGATCGAGCGGGTCAGAGTCATGGATCCAGGCACTAGGCGCAACGAGGTATCGGGCGAGTTAGAGTCGTAGATCTAAGCGTTGGATGTGCTGAGGCATTTTGGATGTGTTGTGGGATCAAGTGGGTCAGAGTTGTAGATCTAGGCGCTGGGCACAACGAGGGATCGAGTGAGTCGAAGTCATGGATCCAAGCGTCGGACATGCCAAGGCATTTTGGACGTGTTGAGGTATCGAGTAGGTCAGAGTCATGGATCCAGGCATTGGCTGCAACAAGGGATCAGGCGAGTCAGAGTCGTGGATCCAGGCATCGGATGTGCTGAGGCATTTTGGACGTGTTGGGGGATCGAGCGGGTTAGAGTCATAGATCCAGGCGCTGGGAGCAATGAGGGTTCAAGTGAGTCAAAGTCGTGGATCTAGGCATCAGACATGCTGAGGGATCGAGCGAGTGTGAGTCATAGATCTAGTCGCTGAGCGCTACGAGGGATCGGGCAAGTCAAAGTCACAGATCTAGGCGTCGGACGTGCCGAGGCGTTTTGGAGGTGTTTGGGCGTCCTGAGCCCCCAAGCCCCGTTGGGCTTGGTAGGGGTTGTTTTGAGTTTTCGTGCATTACCTCGTCCATGGTTTTCGCAACTAGAGGGGCTGAGCTAACGTTGCTTGCCTCGATGGCTCAAGTGATGTGCTCGGTGAGCTCGCTAACGGGCACGTTCGAGTGAAATTTGGGTCTGTTGTTCGTGATGGGGTCGGCATTGCCCTCATGTGGTATTCCACTGCTCCTTAACCCGCATCCTAGCAAATGCCTAGGTCATTCTAGAGACCAACCTAGGTGGCCCGCTGGCCTCTCCTTGATGGAGATTCTGTAGGCATGGCTCTAGGTTAGGATCGAACAAGAAGGTTGAGATGACCCTATCTACTTTAGTGTAGACTAGGCGAGGGCCGCTCGGGGCTCATCTGCATTTTCTCCCCGAGCTCTATTTGACACGAGGCAGTCTCGAGCCCTTTGTGGGCTAGCCTTCGAACCCCGGTCGGTCGTTGCTCATATTGAATGAGGCAACTGCCGCTTCATGAAGCAACACAGAGCGTTGTGATGCATTTAACTACATATGCGATGCTTCAGATGTATGGGATGAATGAATATGAATGCGTGTATGAATGTATGAATGACAATAGATGAATGAATGGTCATATAAAGAAATAGTGGGGGTTTGGTAATGTTACCTTGATTACTAGAGTTACATTGTTTGAAGAGCTCCTATCGAATATGTTCGACTGGGATCCACCCTCACCGTTCATGATGGAGTCAACATGGCCCACATAGGGTGTCGTTGTGCTCCTTTCCTATCTCTCGGTGTTTGCCTGAGCCATCCGATCGACTCAGGATGCCTGTTGGACTCTCCTGGGCGGAGATCCCATAGTTGGGCCTTTCCAAGTCCCACCTGGGAAGGCAGAGGGCTGCCTGTGCATAGTGGTGCCTTGTTTCTCGCGCCCGGTGTGCGGTAGTGGTGGGCTATTTCCACGCCACGTCCTGTCTAACTAGGTGCCGTCTTATCAGGCAGGGTGCGTCCCGCCATATCCCATCCGCATTGAATGGGGGAAGGGAGAGGGTTTTTCACCCCAATGGCTCACCTTTCCCCAACTGTTGTGCCTTCTCTTTAAATAGGGGTAGGGAGAGGGCTTTTGTTCTGTTCTTCACCTATTACTTATCTACCGCCTCTTCTCCTTCTTCCTTCTCGCTAAGAGCGTTTGAGTGCCATGGTGGTTCATAGGAGAGAAAAGGGGAGAGCGAGGGAGAGTAGAAAACTCAAAGATCCATTCACAAATCCAAAGCGCGATGTAGAGCTAGAGGTCATTCGTTGTGAGGGAGTCAGTGCTAGCTGCCTTCGCCGAGAAGGGGGTGCTGCCGCCAAAGGAGGTGGTGCACTAGAGGGCTCCTACAGGGGAGGATTTTCCATGACCTCAGGACGATGATGTTGGCTCCTTCCTTGCCTTCCATGAGCATGGGGTATCCACTAGTTGATGCGTGGCCTCCTCAATGAGTGGGGCCTAGAGCTGCAACACCTTAATGTGACTGGGGTGCTGCATATCACTGACTTCGTCACTATGTGCGAGGCCTTCCTCAGGATGGAGCCACACATGGATTTCTTCCAGCGGATGTTCTCTAGGCTAGCATTGTTAGAGGGGAAGCCGCTTAGGATCATGCCAGTGGGGGGCTTCATGTTGTAGAAGAAACCGAGCGCGTTGGGCTCGTACCCCGCATACACCCCCTACGATTCTAATTGGGGGTGGCATGGGGAATGGTTCTACATCAGGAACCTAGCAGAGGCGCCATTCACATGTTTTTCTGGTAGGAGGCCGGAGAGGTAGGAGAGCTGGTCATGGGGCCTCGCTAGCCGGTAGAACAAGAAGCTAGACATTATCGGGGCAGAGCTTCAGAAGCTGGGAAAAAAATGTGGCAGGGACTCGATGGGGTGTAGGTGTTCCATGCCTTCTTCCGCTGTTGGGTCACCCCGCTAGCGGAGAGGGAATGACCAATGTGGATGTACACCATCCCAACGGACCCCCACTGCGCATCATCGGAGGAGTTGTCGAACGACGAGGTTTGGAGTTGTCTCGATCGGGTGCTACAGCTGAGGGCGAAAGAGACCCTTGATGGAATGCCCAGACCTCTTCACGCCGCGAAGCTATTCAAACTGGTATGCTTCCCTCTCCTCTAAGTTCTTTTCCCCTTTTTCTCTCTAGTATCTTGGCTTTGAGTCGCCCATTTTGTAGGGACTCAGAGTTTACAAGTCCCGATCGCATCTTCCAAAGGGGCCAGAGGGCGTGGCCTAGCAGGCTGCCCTGAAGGAGGTGGCAGTTGAGAGGAAGAAGAAGAGAGCCGAGAAGGCTCGACAGAAGCATGAGAAGGAGATGGAGATCGCCCAGCGTGTGTGGGCTAGGGAAAACGGGAGCGATGTCGAGTTAGAGCTCGAGTCGGAGGATCCCACAGAGATGGGTGATGACATGATATCCTCTAAGGATGAGAGGGGCTCGGAGGTTGTCGTGGCCTTAGTGGAGCGTCACGAGCCTATGGCCACGTCTGCCGGTGGTCAGCGAGAGGTGGAGAGGCATGACGACATTCTTGTGCTTAGGAATCACGCCACGAGCTCAAACACTGTTGGTGAGCGGGAGGCGAAGCGGACGTGGTCACCGTGCCCTTCGAAGGTGTCGCCGGTCTCATCCCCACCTACCTCGGGCGTGGCGAGGCAAGCCAGTTGATTGAAGGAGTGGGCTCGCACCCGCATATCATTAGGGTCAGCGCCGATGCGTGACCCACAACAGGGGGATGCCCTGCCAGCTGCTCTAGTCAGTGCGCCTCGAGTCGTTGGTCATGGCGACGCGTGGGCCAAGCGGGTGCTAACCGGGTCGACTCCCCCTGGTCAAAGTGAGGGGGCATGGGTCATAGCCTGTGAGCGGTCCTCGCTCGGTAGGCCCATTGCCAGCGGGTCGGGGCTTCAGAGTCCTGCCACTTACATCCTAGTATGCACTGTTTGATTTCAAAGTTTGAGTTTTTTGGAGTGTGACTGACCTATATTTTTTTGAACAGTGGCTAGATGCTGCTGGGGTTGACCATTGCCCCATCTCTTGTGTGGGAGGAGTGGAGGCCCACCTTGCATCGCGTCGCAACGAGCGGTGGGGAGAGTAGGGTGGCGGTAGTGTGACCTTTCCTTCTGGGGGTGGCACCCCCAGGTTGGTTGCCAATATGGCGACAGCGGCGGTGACGGTGTTGGCGGTGATCCCAGTGGTGATAGCAGAGGCCATGTTGGAGGTGACCCTTGCGACCCCTCCTACACCAGCTGCGATGAAAGAGGGGGAGACTGATCTCCTTGCCTCACCTGGTGGAGAGCCGCAAGGCTCACCCTCCCAGTCGGAGCCGGAGGTGTTGATGGGAGATGTGGCCAGGCGGGAGGCGGAAGGTCCACCGGTGGACCATGAGATTGAGATAGTGTAGGTCTCCTCCGATGATAAAGCAGGTGATAGGGTGGAACCGCTGGCACCGTCGTAGGAGCTGGCAGTGGTTTGATCGTTAGCTGGGCCTTCTAGCAGGCTGGGGGAGACCAACCTGGTGTGGCCCTACCCCGAGGACTTGCAATAGAGTCCAATCTCACCCAAACTAGGGTGAAGCTGGAGGAGGCCCTGGAGTGGGTCAAGTCCATCCAGTAGGCGGTCACGGTTGACCTGCCCCATGTCACAGAGGTGAGTTTTTTGCTTTTGTTCTTGACTCCTTGGTCTTTCGTCCGGTGCCTCAGCATGTTTGCTTCTTGTTTTTGTAGGGTCAGGAGGAGATGCCGAGCCGCAAGTCTCATTTCCTCTGGATGGAGCATGCCTAGGTGGCCGAGATGTCGCGATGGGTCATTGAGCTTGAGCGCGAGCTGGAGTCCACCCACCGCAAGTCCTAAGACCGGGTGGTAGAGGTGACCGAGGCGAGGGTAGTGGACCTGCTCATGGTGGAGCGAGCGACCGCTGCTGAGCGGGGGCTTGAGGCGGCAAAGGCCCGCCAGGCAGAGACTGAGGTGGTGCTGTAGAAGTCCCTGGCGAAGACTGAGGTGACGCTCCAAAGTACCCTGGAGACCCTAGAGATAAAGTGGAATGCCCTAGAGATAGAGTGGAAGGCCCGGTCGGAGGTC